>NC_034199.2:7039976-7277480 GCF_002021735.2 Oncorhynchus kisutch | reverse complement strand
TGGCTGTCCTGTCTATTTGAGATTAACGGAACATGTGACCGTTTTCAGCAAGTTCAACATTGAAATGCAGAAATAAGCACTTTCCATAAACAAGCTCTAAATCATGTTTAATGCACTCTAAAGATGTCCTCTGGCTGTGCTGTCTATTGAGAGAAATGAACATGTGGACAGTTTCAGCAAGTTGCAACATGGAAAAGACAGAAATAAGCACTTTTCCATAAACAGGCTCTAAATCATGTTTATGCACTCTGGATGTCCAATTGTGCTGTGCTGTCTATTGAGATGAAATGAACATTGTGGACAGTTTTCAGCAAGTTGCAACATTCAAATGCAGAAATAAGCACTTTTCCATAAACAAGCTCTAAATCATGTTTGAAGCACTTGGATGAAAACATATTGTTGTTATGTTTATTCGAGATGTTAATGAAAACACTGTAGACTGGGTTCAGCAAGGTGCAAACATTGACATGCAGAAATAAGCACTTTTCCAAAAACAAGCTCTAAATCATGTTTGAAGCACTCTGGATGAAAACATGTTTTGTTATGTTTATTCGAGATGTTAATGAAAACACGTTAGAACATGCATAAAATAAGCACTTTTCAATAAACAGCTCTAAATCATGTTTAATGCACTCTGGATGTCCAATTGTGCTGTCCTGTCTATTTGAGATGAAACGGAACATTGTGGACAGTTTTCAGCAAGTTGAACATGAGAAATACAGAAATAAGCACTTTTCCATAAACAAGCTCTAAATCATGTTTATGCACTCTAGATGTCCAATCTGTGCTGTGTGTCTATTTGAGATGAACTGAACATTGTGGACAGTTTTCAGCAAGTTGCACATGGAAATACAGAAATAAGCACTTTTCATAAACAGGCTCTAAATCATGTTTAATGCACTCTGGATGTCCAATTTGTGCTGTGCTGTCCTATTTGAGATGAAATGAACATTGTGGACAGTTTTCAGCAAGTTGCAACATGGAAATACAGAAATAAGCACTTTTCCATAAACAAGCTCTAAATCATTTGTTCATGCACTCTAGATTTGCTGTCCCAATCTTGTGGCTGTGCTGTCCTATTTGTGAGATGAACTTGAACATTGTGGACAGGTTTTCAGGCAAGTGCAACCTGGAAAGACAGAAATAAGGCACTTTTCCATTAAACAAGCTCTAAATCATGTTTAATGCCACTCTAAGATGTCCAATCTGTTGCTGTGCTTGCTGCCTATGTGAGATGAACTGAACATTGTGGACAGGTTTCAGCAAGTTGCAAACCATGGAACTACAGAAATAAGCACTTTTCCACATAACAGGCTCTAAATCATGTTTAATGTCACTCTGGATGCCAATTTGTGCTGTCGCTGTCTATTTGAGATGAAATGCAACCTTGTGGACAGTTTTCAGCAAGTTGCAACATTCAAATAGCAGAAATAAGGCACTTTTCCATAAACAAGCTCTAAATTCCATGCTTGACAGCACTTGGATTGTTGAACACATATTTTGTTATGTTTATTCGCGATGTTAATGAAACACACTGTAGACTGTGTTCAGCAAGTTGCAACATCTGACATGCAGAAATAAGCACTTTTCCATAAACAAGCTCTAAATCATGTTTGAATGCACTCTGGATGAAAACATGTTTTTGTTATGTTTATTCGAGATGTTAATGAAAACACTGCTAGAATGCATAAAATAAGCACTTTTCAATAAACAAGCTCTAAATCATGTTAATGCACTCTGGATGTCCAATTTGTGCTGTCCTGTCTATTTGAGATGAACTGAACATTGTGGACAGTTTTTAGCAAGTTGCAACATGGAAATACAGAAATAAGCACTTTTCCATAAACAAGCTCTAAATCATGTTTAATTGCACTCTAGATGTCCAATCTGTGCTGTGCTGCCTATTGAGATGAACTGAACATTGTGGGACAGTTTTCAGCAAGTTGCAACATGGAAATACAGAAATAAGCACTTTTCCATCAACAGGCTCTAAATCATGTTTAATGCACTCTGGATGTCCAATTTGTGCTGTGCTGTCTATTTGAGATGAAATGAACATTGTGGACAGTTTTCAGCCACGTTTGCAACATGTCAATACAGAATAAGCACTTTTTCCATAAACAAGCTCTAAATCATGTTGAAGCCACTCTGGATGAATCCATATTTTTGGTTATGTGCTATTCGTAGATGTCTAGATGAAATGAAACACCTGTAGACATGTTGTTCAAGCAAGTTGCAACATGAAATGCAGAAATAAGCACTTTCCAAAACAAGCTCTAAATCATGTTTAATGCACGCTCGTATGTTCCAATCTTTGCTGTGCTGTCTAGTTTGAGATGAAAATTCATTTGGTGGACAGTTTTTTCAGCAAGTTGCACAACATGGAATACAGGAAATAAGCACTTTTTCCATAACACGGCTCTAAAGTCATGTTGTAATGCACTCTGGATGTTCCAATTTTTGCTGCTTGCTGTGTCTATGTTTGAGCTGAACTGAACTGCCGTGGACAAGTTTTCAGCAAGTTGCAACATGCGCAATGCAGAAATAAGCACTTTTCCATAAACAAGCATCTAAATCATGTTTAATGCACTCTGGATGTCCAATCTTGTGCTGTGCTGCTATTTGAGGATGAATGAAACATTGGGGACAGTTTCAGCAAAGTCGCAACATGGAAACACAGGAAACATAAGCACTTTCATAAACAAGGTCTAAATCATGTTTAATGGCACATTCTGGATGTCCACCTTTGTGCTGTGCTGTCTATGTGAGTGAAATGAACCTGTGGACAGTTTTGCAGCAAGTTGCAAAAATCCACATGCAGAAAGAAGCATTCCATATAAACAAGCTCTAAATCCATGTTTGACGCACTTGGATGAAAACAGTTTTTGTTTATGTTTATTCGAGACGTTAAGAAAAACCTGTAGAATGCATAAAATAAGCATCTTTTCAATAACAAGACTCTAATCATGTTTAATGCACTCTGGATGTCCAATTGGGCTGTCCGTCTTTGACGATGAACGGAACATTGTGGACAGTTTTTTTAGCAAGTCGCAAACATGGAAATACAGAAAACTTAAGCACTTTTCCATAAACAAGCTCTAATATCATGTTTAATGCACTCTAAGATGTCCAATCTTGTGCTGTGCGTCTATTTGAGATGAACTGAACATTGTGGACAGTTTTCAGCAAGTTGCAACATGGGAAATACAGAAATAAGCCACTTTTCCATAACAGGCTCTAAATCATGTTTAATGCACTCTGGATGTCCAATTTGTGCTGTGCGTCTATTTGAGATGAAATGAACATTGTGGACAGTTTTTCAGCAAGTTGCAACATTCAAATGCAGAAATCGCACTTTTCCATAAACAAGCTCCTTCTAAATCATGTTTGAACGCACTCTGGATGAAAACATAGTTTTTGTTATGTTTATTCGAGATGTTAAGAAACACCCTGTAGACTGTGTTCAGCAAGTTGCAACATTGCCATGCAGCAACATTAAGCACTTTTTCCATACCAACAAGCCTATCTAATCATTGTTTGCAGCACTCTGATGCAACATGTTTTTGTTCTGTTTATTCGAGGATGTTAATGAAACCACTGTAGAATGCAATAAACTAATGCACTTTCATAAACAAGCTCTAAATCATGTTTAATGCACTCGGGATGTCCAATTTGTGCTGTCCTGTCTATTTGAGCTGAACTGAACATTGTGGACAGTTTTTTAGCAAGTTTGCAACATGGAAATACAGAAATAAGCACTTTTCCATAAAAAGCTCTAACTCATGTTTACTGCACTCTAGATGTCCAATCTGTGCTGTGCTGCCTTTTTGAGATGAACTGAACATTGTGGACAGTTTTCAGCAAGTTGCAACATGGAAATACAGAAATAAGCCACTTTCCATAAACAGGCTCTAAATCATGTTTAATGCACTCTGGATGTCCAATTTGTGCTGTGCTGTCTATTTGAGATGAAAGGAACATTGTGGACAGTTTTCCAGCAAGTTGCAACATTTCTCAAATGCAGAAATAAGCACTTTTCCATAACAGCTCTAAATCATGTTTAATGCACTCTAGATGTCCAATCTGTGCTGTGCTGCCTATTGAGATGAACGAACATTGTGGACAGTTTTCGGCAAGTTGCAACATGGAAATTACAGAAATAAGCACTTTTCCATAAACAAGCTCTAAATCATGTTTAATGCACTCTAGATGTCCAATCTGTGCTGTGCTGTCTATTTGAGATGAACTGACATTGTGGACAGTTTTCAGCAAGTTGCAACATGGAAATACAGAAATAAGCACTTTTCCATAAACAGGCTCTAAATCATGTTTAATGCACTCTGGATGTCCAATTTGTGCTGTGCTGTCTATTTGAGATGAAATGAACATTGTGGACAGTTTTCAGCAAGTTGCAACATTCAAATGCAGAAATAAGCACTTTTCCATAAACAAGCTCTAAATCATGTTTGAAGCACTCTGGATGAAAACATATTTTTGTTATGTTATTCGAGATGTTAATGAAAACACTGTAGACTGGGTTCAGCAAGTTTGCAACATTGACATGCAGAAATAAGCACTTTTCCATAAACAAGCTCTAAATCATGTTTGAAGCAATCTGGATGAAAACATGTTTTTGTTATGTTTATTCGAGATGTTAATGAAAACACTGTAGAATGCATAAAATAAGCACGTTTCAATAAACAAGCTCTAAATCATGTTTAATGCACTCTGGATGTCCAATTTGTGCTGTCCTGTCTATTTGAGATGAACTGAACATTGTGGACAGTTTTTAGCAAGTTGCAACATGGAAATACAGAAATAAGCACTTTTCCATAAACAAGCTCTAAATCATGTTTAATGCACTCTAGATGTCCAATCTGTGCTGTGCTGCCTATTTGAGATGAACTGAACATTGTGGACAGTTTTCAGCAAGTTGCAACATGGAAATACAGAAATAAGCACTTTTCCCTAAACAGGCTCTAAATCATGTTTAATGCACTCTGGATGTCCAATTTGTGCTGTGCTGTCTATTTGAGATGAAATGAACATTGTGGACAGTTTTCAGCAAGTTGCAACATTCAAATGCAGAAATAAGCACTTTTCCATAAACAAGCTCTAAATCATGTTCTGAAGCACTCTGGATGAAAACATATTTTTTGTTATGTTATTCGAGATGTTAATGAAACACTGTAGACTGTGTTCAGCAAGTTGCAACATTGACATGCAGAAATAAGCACTTTTCCATAACAAGCTCTAAATCATGTTTAATGCACTCTAAGATGTCCAATCTGTGCTGTGCTGTCTATTTGAGATGAACTGAACATTGTGGACAGTTTTCAGCAAGTTGCAACATGGAAATACAGAAATAAGCACTTTTCCATAAACAGGCTCTAAATCATGGTTAATGCACTCTGGATGTCCAATTTGTGCTGTGCTGTCTATTTGAGATGAAATGAACATTGTGGACAGTTTTCAGCAAGTTTGCAACATGGAAATGCAGAAATAAGCACTTTTCCATAAACAAGCTCTAAATCATGTTTAATGCACTCTGGATGTCCAATTTGTGCTGTCCTGTCTATTTGAGATGAAATGAACATTGTGGACAGTTTTCAGCAAGTTGCAACATGGAAATACAGAAATAAGCACTTTTCCATAAACAAGCTCTAAATCATGTTTAATGCACTCTAAGATGTCCAATCTGTGCTGTGCTGTCTATTTGAGATGAACTGAACATTGTGGACAGTTTTCAGCAAGTTGCAACATGGAAATACAGAAATAAGCACTTTTCCATAAACAGGCTCTAAATCATGTTTAATGCACTCTGGATGTCCAATTTGTGCTGTGCTGTCTATTTGAGATGAAATGAACATTGTGGACAGTTTTCAGCAAGTTGCAACATTCAAATGCAGAAATAAGCACTTTTCCATAAACAAGCTCTAAATCATGTTTGAAGCACTCTGGATGAAAACATATTTTGTTATGTTTATTCGAGATGTTAATGAAAACACTGTAGACTGTGTTCAGCAAGTTGCAACATTGACATGCAGAAATAAGCACTTTTCCATAAACAAGCTCTAAATCATGTTTGAAGCACTCTGGATGAAAACATGTTTTTGTTATGTTTATTCGAGATGTTAATGAAAACACTGTAGAATGCATAAAATAAGCACTTTTCAATAAACAAGCTCTAAATCATGTTTAATGCACTCTGGATGTCCAATTTGTGCTGTCCTGTCTATTTGAGATGAACTGAACATTGTGGACAGTTTTTAGCAAGTTGCAACATGGAAATACAGAAATAAGCACTTTTCCATAAACAAGCTCTAAATCATGTTTAATGCACTCTAAGATGTCCAATCTGTGCTGTGCTGTCTATTTGAGATGAACTGAACATTGTGGACAGTTTTCAGCAAGTTGCAACATGGAAATACAGAAATAAGCACTTTTCCATAAACAGGCTCTAAATCATGGTTAATGCACTCTGGATGTCCAATTTGTGCTGTGCTGTCTATTTGAGATGAAATGAACATTGTGGACAGTTTTCAGCAAGTTGCAACATGGAAATGCAGAAATAAGCACTTTTCCATAAACAAGCTCTAAATCATGTTTAATGCACTCTAGATGTCCAATCTGTGCTGTGCTGCCTATTTGAGATGAACTGAACATTGTGGACAGTTTTCAGCAAGTTGCAACATGGAAATACAGAAATAAGCACTTTTCCATAAACAAGCTCTAAATCATGTTTAATGCACTCTAAGATGTCCAATCTGTGCTGTTGCTGTCTATTTGAGATGAACTGAACATTGTGGACAGTTTTCAGCAAGTTGCAACATGGAAATACAGAAATAAGCACTTTTCCATAAACAGGCTCTAAATCATGTTTAATGCCACTCTGGATGTCCAAATTTGTGCTGTGCTGTCTATTTGAGATGAAATGAACATTGTGGACAGTTTTCAGCAAGTTGCAACATTCAAATGCAGAAATAAGCACTTTTCCATAAACAAGCTCTAAATCATGTTTGAAGCACTCTGGATGAAAACATATTTTTGTTATGTTTATTCGAGATGTTAATGAAAAACACTGTAGACTGTGTTCAGCAAGTTGCAACATTGACATGCAGAAATAAGCACTTTTCCATAAACAAGCTCTAAATCATGTTTGAAGCAATCTGGATGAAAACATGTTTTTGTTATGTTTATTCGAGATGTTAATGAAAACACTGTAGAATGCATAAAATAAGCACTTTTCAATAAACAAGCTCTAAATCATGTTTAATGCACTCTGGATGTCCAATTTGTGCTGTCCTGTCTATTTGAGATGAACTGAACATTGTGGACAGTTTTTAGCAAGTTGCAACATGGAAATACAGAAATAAGCACTTTTCCATAAACAAGCTCTAAATCATGTTTAATGCACTCTAGATGTCCAATCTGTGCTGTGCTGCCTATTTGAGATGAACTGAACATTGTGGACAGTTTTCAGCAAGTTGCAACATGGAAATACAGAAATAAGCACTTTTCCATAAACAGGCTCTAAATCATGTTTAATGCACTCTGGATGTCCAATTTGTGCTGTGCTGTCTATTTGAGATGAAATGAACATTGTGGACAGTTTTCAGCAAGTTGCAACATTCAAATGCAGAAATAAGCACTTTTCCATAAACAAGCTCTAAATCATGTTTGAAGCACTCTGGATGAAAACATATTTTTGTTATGTTTATTCGAGATGTTAATGAAAACACTGTAGACTGTGTTCAGCAAGTTGCAACATTGACATGCAGAAATAAGCACTTTTCCATAAACAAGCTCTAAATCATGTTTAATGCACTCTAAGATGTCCAATCTGTGCTGTGCTGTCTATTTGAGATGAACTGAACATTGTGGACAGTTTTCAGCAAGTTGCAACATGGAAATACAGAAATAAGCACTTTTCCATAAACAGGCTCTAAATCATGGTTAATGCACTCTGGATGTCCAATTTGTGCTGTGCTGTCTATTTGAGATGAAATGAACATTGTGGACAGTTTTCAGCAAGTTTGCAACATGGAAATGCAGAAATAAGCACTTTTCCATAAACAAGCTCTAAATCATGTTTAATGCACTCTGGATGTCCAATTTGTGCTGTCCTGTCTATTTGAGATGAAATGAACATTGTGGACAGTTTTCAGCAAGTTGCAACATGGAAATACAGAAATAAGCACTTTTCCATAAACAAGCTCTAAATCATGTTTAATGCACTCTAAGATGTCCAATCTGTGCTGTGCTGTCTATTTGAGATGAACTGAACATTGTGGACAGTTTTCAGCAAGTTGCAACATGGAAATACAGAAATAAGCACTTTTCCATAAACAGGCTCTAAATCATGTTTAATGCACTCTGGATGTCCAATTTGTGCTGTGCTGTCTATTTGAGATGAAATGAACATTGTGGACAGTTTTCAGCAAGTTGCAACATTCAAATGCAGAAATAAGCACTTTTCCATAAACAAGCTCTAAATCATGTTGAAGCACTCTGGATGAAAACATATTTTTGTTATGTTTATTCGAGATGTTAATGAAAACACTGTAGACTGTGTTCAGCAAGTTGCAACATTGACATGCAGAAATAAGCACTTTTCCATAAACAAGCTCTAAATCATGTTTGAAGCACTCTGGATGAAAACATGTTTTTGTTATGTTTATTCGAGATGTTAATGAAAACACTGTAGAATGCATAAAATAAGCACTTTTCAATAAACAAGCTCTAAATCATGTTTAATGCACTGTGGTTGTCCAATTTGTGCTGTCCTGTCTATTTGAGATGAACTGAACATTGTGGACAGTTTTCAGCAAGTTGCAACATGGAAATACAGAAATAAGCACTTTTCAATAAACAGGCTCTAAATCATGTTTAATGCACTCTGGATGTCCAATTTGTGCTGTGCTGTCTATTTGAGATGAAATGAACATTGTGGACAGTTTTCAGCAAGTTGCAACATTCAAATGCAGAAATAAGCACTTTTCCATAAACAAGCTCTAAATCATGTTTGAAGCACTCTGGATGTCCAATTTGTGCTGTGCTGTCTATTTGAGATGAAATGAACATTGTGGACAGTTTTCAGCAAGTTGCAACATTCAAATGCAGAAATAAGCACTTTTCCATAAACAAGCTCTAAATCATGTTTGAAGCACTCTGGATGAAAACATATTTTTGTTATGTTTATTCGAGATGTTAATGAAAACACTGTAGACTGTGTTCAGCAAGTTGCAACATTGACATGCAGAAATAAGCACTTTTCCATAAACAAGCTCTAAATCATGTTTAATGCACTCTAAGATGTCCAATCTGTGCTGTGCTGTCTATTTGAGATGAACTGAACATTGTGGACAGTTTTCAGCAAGTTGCAACATGGAAATACAGAAATAAGCACTTTTCCATAAACAGGCTCTAAATCATGGTTAATGCACTCTGGATGTCCAATTTGTGCTGTGCTGTCTATTTGAGATGAAATGAACATTGTGGACAGTTTTCAGCAAGTTGCAACATGGAAATGCAGAAATAAGCACTTTTCCATAAACAAGCTCTAAATCATGTTTAATGCACTCTGGATGTCCAATTTGTGCTGTCCTGTCTATTTGAGATGAAATGAACATTGTGGACAGTTTTCAGCAAGTTGCAACATGGAAATACAGAAATAAGCACTTTTCCATAAACAAGCTCTAAATCATGTTTAATGCACTCTAAGATGTCCAATCTGTGCTGTGCTGTCTATTTGAGATGAACTGAACATTGTGGACAGTTTTCAGCAAGTTGCAACATGGAAATACAGAAATAAGCACTTTTCCATAAACAGGCTCTAAATCATGTTTAATGCACTCTGGATGTCCAATTTGTGCTGTGCTGTCTATTTGAGATGAAATGAACATTGTGGACAGTTTTCAGCAAGTTGCAACATTCAAATGCAGAAATAAGCACTTTTCCATAAACAAGCTCTAAATCATGTTTGAAGCACTCTGGATGAAAACATATTTTTGTTATGTTTATTCGAGATGTTAATGAAAACACTGTAGACTGTGTTCAGCAAGTTGCAACATTGACATGCAGAAATAAGCACTTTTCCATAAACAAGCTCTAAATCATGTTTAATGCACTCTAAGATGTCCAATCTGTGCTGTGCTGTCTATTTGAGATGAACTGAACATTGTGGACAGTTTTCAGCAAGTTGCAACATGGAAATACAGAAATAAGCACTTTTCCATAAACAGGCTCTAAATCATGTTTAATGCACTCTGGATGTCCAATTTGTGCTGTGCTGTCTATTTGAGATGAAATGAACATTGTGGACAGTTTTCAGCAAGTTGCAACATTCAAATGCAGAAATAAGCACTTTTCCATAAACAAGCTCTAAATCATGTTTGAAGCACTCTGGATGAAAACATATTTTTGTTATGTTTATTCGAGATGTTAATGAAAACACTGTAGACTGTGTTCAGCAAGTTGCAACATTGACATGCAGAAATAAGCACTTTTCCATAAACAAGCTCTAAATCATGTTTGAAGCACTCTGGATGAAAACATGTTTTTGTTATGTTTATTCGAGATGTTAATGAAAACACTGTAGAATGCATAAAATAAGCACTTTTCAATAAACAAGCTCTAAATCATGTTTAATGCACTGTGGTTGTCCAATTTGTGCTGTCCTGTCTATTTGAGATGAACTGAACATTGTGGACAGTTTTTAGCAAGTTGCAACATGGAAATACAGAAATAAGCACTTTTCCATAAACAAGCTCTAAATCATGTTTAATGCAATCTAGATGTCCAATCTGTGCTGTGCTGTCTATTTGAGATGAACTGAACATTGTGGACAGTTTTCAGCAAGTTGCAACATGGAAATACAGAAATAAGCACTTTTCCATAAACAGGCTCTAAATCATGGTTAATGCACTCTGGATGTCCAATTTGTGCTGTGCTGTCTATTTGAGATGAAATGAACATTGTGGACAGTTTTCAGCAAGTTGCAACATGGAAATGCAGAAATAAGCACTTTTCCATAAACAAGCTCTAAATCATGTTTAATGCACTCTGGATGTCCAATTTGTGCTGTCCTGTCTATTTGAGATGAAATGAACATTGTGGACAGTTTTCAGCAAGTTGCAACATGGAAATACAGAAATAAGCACTTTTCCATAAACAAGCTCTAAATCATGTTTAATGCACTCTAAGATGTCCAATTTGTGCTGTCCTGTCTATTTGAGATGAAATGAACATTGTGGACAGTTTTCAGCAAGTTGCAACATTCAAATGCAGAAATAAGCACTTTTCCATAAACAAGCTCTAAATCATGTTTGAAGCACTCTGGATGAAAACATATTTTTGTTATGTTTATTCGAGATGTTAATGAAAACACTGTAGAATGCATAAAATAAGCACTTTTCAATAAACAAGCTCTAAATCATGTTTAATGCACTCTGGATGTCCAATTTGTGCTGTCCTGTCTATTTGAGATTAACTGAACATTGTGGACAGTTTTTAGCAAGTTGCAACATTGACATGCAGAAATAAGCACTTTTCCATAAACAAGCTCTAAATCATGTTTAATGCACTCTAAGATGTCCAATCTGTGCTGTGCTGTCTATTTGAGATGAACTGAACATTGTGGACAGTTTTCAGCAAGTTGCAACATGGAAATACAGAAATAAGCACTTTTCCATAAACAGGCTCTAAATCATGTTTAATGCACTCTGGATGTCCAATTTGTGCTGTGCTGTCTATTTGAGATGAAATGAACATTGTGGACAGTTTTCAGCAAGTTGCAACATTCAAATGCAGAAATAAGCACTTTTCCATAAACAAGCTCTAAATCATGTTTGAAGCACTCTGGATGAAAACATATTTTTGTTATGTTTATTCGAGATGTTAATGAAAACACTGTAGACTGTGTTCAGCAAGTTGCAACATTGACATGCAGAAATAAGCACTTTTCCATAAACAAGCTCTAAATCATGTTTGAAGCACTCTGGATGAAAACATGTTTTTGTTATGTTTATTCGAGATGTTAATGAAAACACTGTAGAATGCATAAAATAAGCACTTTTCAATAAACAAGCTCTAAATCATGTTTAATGCACTCTGGATGTCCAATTTGTGCTGTCCTGTCTATTTGAGATGAACTGAACATTGTGGACAGTTTTTAGCAAGTTGCAACATGGAAATACAGAAATAAGCACTTTTCCATAAACAAGCTCTAAATCATGTTTAATGCACTCTAGATGTCCAATCTGTGCTGTGCTGCCTTTTTGAGATGAACTGAACATTGTGGACAGTTTTCAGCAAGTTGCAACATGGAAATACAGAAATAAGCACTTTTCCATAAACAGGCTCTAAATCATGTTTAATGCACTCTGGATGTCCAATTTGTGCTGTGCTGTCTATTTGAGATGAAATGAACATTGTGGACAGTTTTCAGCAAGTTGCAACATTCTCAAATGCAGAAATAAGCACTTTTCCATAAACAAGCTCTAAATCATGTTTAATGCACTCTAGATGTCCAATCTGTGCTGTGCTGCCTATTTGAGATGAACTGAACATTGTGGACAGTTTTCAGCAAGTTGCAACATGGAAATACAGAAATAAGCACTTTTCCATAAACAAGCTCTAAATCATGTTTAATGCACTCTGGATGTCCAATTTGTGCTGTGCTGTCTATTTGAGATGAAATGAACATTGTGGACAGTTTTCAGCAAGTTGCAACATTCAAATGCAGAAATAAGCACTTTTCCATAAACAAGCTCTAAATCATGTTTGAAGCACTCTGGATGAAAACATATTTTTGTTATGTTTATTCGAGATGTTAATGAAAACACTGTAGACTGTGTTCAGCAAGTTGCAACATTGACATGCAGAAATAAGCACTTTTCCATAAACAAGCTCTAAATCATGTTTGAAGCAATCTGGATGAAAACATGTTTTTGTTATGTTTATTCGAGATGTTAATGAAAACACTGTAGAATGCATAAAATAAGCACTTTTCAATAAACAAGCTCTAAATCATGTTTAATGCACTCTGGATGTCCAATTTGTGCTGTCCTGTCTATTTGAGATGAACTGAACATTGTGGACAGTTTTCAGCAAGTTGCAACATGGAAATACAGAAATAAGCACTTTTCCATAAACAAGCTCTAAATCATGTTTAATGCACTCTAGATGTCCAATCTGTGCTGTGCTGCCTATTTGAGATGAACTGAACATTGTGGACAGTTTTCAGCAAGTTGCAACATGGAAATACAGAAATAAGCACTTTTCCATAAACAGGCTCTAAATCATGTTTAATGCACTCTGGATGTCCAATTTGTGCTGTGCTGTCTATTTGAGATGAAATGAACATTGTGGACAGTTTTCAGCAAGTTGCAACATTCAAATGCAGAAATAAGCACTTTTCCATAAACAAGCTCTAAATCATGTTTGAAGCACTCTGGATGAAAACATATTTTTGTTATGTTTATTCGAGATGTTAATGAAAACACTGTAGACTGTGTTCAGCAAGTTGCAACATTGACATGCAGAAATAAGCACTTTTCCATAAACAAGCTCTAAATCATGTTTAATGCACTCTAAGATGTCCAATCTGTGCTGTGCTGTCTATTTGAGATGAACTGAACATTGTGGACAGTTTTCAGCAAGTTGCAACATGGAAATACAGAAATAAGCACTTTTCCATAAACAGGCTCTAAATCATGGTTAATGCACTCTGGATGTCCAATTTGTGCTGTGCTGTCTATTTGAGATGAAATGAACATTGTGGACAGTTTTCAGCAAGTTTGCAACATGGAAATGCAGAAATAAGCACTTTTCCATAAACAAGCTCTAAATCATGTTTAATGCACTCTGGATGTCCAATTTGTGCTGTCCTGTCTATTTGAGATGAAATGAACATTGTGGACAGTTTTCAGCAAGTTGCAACATGGAAATACAGAAATAAGCACTTTTCCATAAACAAGCTCTAAATCATGTTTAATGCACTCTAAGATGTCCAATCTGTGCTGTGCTGTCTATTTGAGATGAACTGAACATTGTGGACAGTTTTCAGCAAGTTGCAACATGGAAATACAGAAATAAGCACTTTTCCATAAACAGGCTCTAAATCATGTTTAATGCACTCTGGATGTCCAATTTGTGCTGTGCTGTCTATTTGAGATGAAATGAACATTGTGGACAGTTTTCAGCAAGTTGCAACATTCAAATGCAGAAATAAGCACTTTTCCATAAACAAGCTCTAAATCATGTTTGAAGCACTCTGGATGAAAACATATTTTTGTTATGTTTATTCGAGATGTTAATGAAAACACTGTAGACTGTGTTCAGCAAGTTGCAACATTGACATGCAGAAATAAGCACTTTTCCATAAACAAGCTCTAAATCATGTTTGAAGCACTCTGGATGAAAACATGTTTTTGTTATGTTTATTCGAGATGTTAATGAAAACACTGTAGAATGCATAAAATAAGCACTTTTCAATAAACAAGCTCTAAATCATGTTTAATGCACTGTGGTTGTCCAATTTGTGCTGTCCTGTCTATTTGAGATGAACTGAACATTGTGGACAGTTTTCAGCAAGTTGCAACATGGAAATACAGAAATAAGCACTTTTCAATAAACAGGCTCTAAATCATGTTTAATGCACTCTGGATGTCCAATTTGTGCTGTGCTGTCTATTTGAGATGAAATGAACATTGTGGACAGTTTTCAGCAAGTTGCAACATTCAAATGCAGAAATAAGCACTTTTCCATAAACAAGCTCTAAATCATGTTTGAAGCACTCTGGATGAAAACATATTTTTGTTATGTTTATTCGAGATGTTAATGAAAACACTGTAGACTGTGTTCAGCAAGTTGCAACATTGACATGCAGAAATAAGCACTTTTCCATAAACAAGCTCTAAATCATGTTTAATGCACTCTAAGATGTCCAATCTGTGCTGTGCTGTCTATTTGAGATGAACTGAACATTGTGGACAGTTTTCAGCAAGTTGCAACATGGAAATACAGAAATAAGCACTTTTCCATAAACAGGCTCTAAATCATGGTTAATGCACTCTGGATGTCCAATTTGTGCTGTGCTGTCTATTTGAGATGAAATGAACATTGTGGACAGTTTTCAGCAAGTTGCAACATGGAAATGCAGAAATAAGCACTTTTCCATAAACAAGCTCTAAATCATGTTTAATGCACTCTGGATGTCCAATTTGTGCTGTCCTGTCTATTTGAGATGAAATGAACATTGTGGACAGTTTTCAGCAAGTTGCAACATGGAAATACAGAAATAAGCACTTTTCCATAAACAAGCTCTAAATCATGTTTAATGCACTCTAAGATGTCCAATCTGTGCTGTGCTGTCTATTTGAGATGAACTGAACATTGTGGACAGTTTTCAGCAAGTTGCAACATGGAAATACAGAAATAAGCACTTTTCCATAAACAGGCTCTAAATCATGTTTAATGCACTCTGGATGTCCAATTTGTGCTGTGCTGTCTATTTGAGATGAAATGAACATTGTGGACAGTTTTCAGCAAGTTGCAACATTCAAATGCAGAAATAAGCACTTTTCCATAAACAAGCTCTAAATCATGTTTGAAGCACTCTGGATGAAAACATATTTTTGTTATGTTTATTCGAGATGTTAATGAAAACACTGTAGACTGTGTTCAGCAAGTTGCAACATTGACATGCAGAAATAAGCACTTTTCCATAAACAAGCTCTAAATCATGTTTGAAGCACTCTGGATGAAAACATGTTTTTGTTATGTTTATTCGAGATGTTAATGAAAACACTGTAGAATGCATAAAATAAGCACTTTTCAATAAACAAGCTCTAAATCATGTTTAATGCACTGTGGTTGTCCAATTTGTGCTGTCCTGTCTATTTGAGATGAACTGAACATTGTGGACAGTTTTTAGCAAGTTGCAACATGGAAATACAGAAATAAGCACTTTTCCATAAACAAGCTCTAAATCATGTTTAATGCAATCTAGATGTCCAATCTGTGCTGTGCTGTCTATTTGAGATGAACTGAACATTGTGGACAGTTTTCAGCAAGTTGCAACATGGAAATACAGAAATAAGCACTTTTCCATAAACAGGCTCTAAATCATGGTTAATGCACTCTGGATGTCCAATTTGTGCTGTGCTGTCTATTTGAGATGAAATGAACATTGTGGACAGTTTTCAGCAAGTTGCAACATGGAAATGCAGAAATAAGCACTTTTCCATAAACAAGCTCTAAATCATGTTTAATGCACTCTGGATGTCCAATTTGTGCTGTCCTGTCTATTTGAGATGAAATGAACATTGTGGACAGTTTTCAGCAAGTTGCAACATGGAAATACAGAAATAAGCACTTTTCCATAAACAAGCTCTAAATCATGTTTAATGCACTCTAAGATGTCCAATTTGTGCTGTCCTGTCTATTTGAGATGAAATGAACATTGTGGACAGTTTTCAGCAAGTTGCAACATTCAAATGCAGAAATAAGCACTTTTCCATAAACAAGCTCTAAATCATGTTTGAAGCACTCTGGATGAAAACATATTTTTGTTATGTTTATTCGAGATGTTAATGAAAACACTGTAGAATGCATAAAATAAGCACTTTTCAATAAACAAGCTCTAAATCATGTTTAATGCACTCTGGATGTCCAATTTGTGCTGTCCTGTCTATTTGAGATTAACTGAACATTGTGGACAGTTTTTAGCAAGTTGCAACATTGACATGCAGAAATAAGCACTTTTCCATAAACAAGCTCTAAATCATGTTTAATGCACTCTAAGATGTCCAATCTGTGCTGTGCTGTCTATTTGAGATGAACTGAACATTGTGGACAGTTTTCAGCAAGTTGCAACATGGAAATACAGAAATAAGCACTTTTCCATAAACAGGCTCTAAATCATGTTTAATGCACTCTGGATGTCCAATTTGTGCTGTGCTGTCTATTTGAGATGAAATGAACATTGTGGACAGTTTTCAGCAAGTTGCAACATTCAAATGCAGAAATAAGCACTTTTCCATAAACAAGCTCTAAATCATGTTTGAAGCACTCTGGATGAAAACATATTTTTGTTATGTTTATTCGAGATGTTAATGAAAACACTGTAGACTGTGTTCAGCAAGTTGCAACATTGACATGCAGAAATAAGCACTTTTCCATAAACAAGCTCTAAATCATGTTTGAAGCACTCTGGATGAAAACATGTTTTTGTTATGTTTATTCGAGATGTTAATGAAAACACTGTAGAATGCATAAAATAAGCACTTTTCAATAAACAAGCTCTAAATCATGTTTAATGCACTCTGGATGTCCAATTTGTGCTGTCCTGTCTATTTGAGATGAACTGAACATTGTGGACAGTTTTTAGCAAGTTGCAACATGGAAATACAGAAATAAGCACTTTTCCATAAACAAGCTCTAAATCATGTTTAATGCACTCTAGATGTCCAATCTGTGCTGTGCTGCCTATTTGAGATGAACTGAACATTGTGGACAGTTTTCAGCAAGTTGCAACATGGAAATACAGAAATAAGCACTTTTCCATAAACAGGCTCTAAATCATGTTTAATGCACTCTGGATGTCCAATTTGTGCTGTGCTGTCTATTTGAGATGAAATGAACATTGTGGACAGTTTTCAGCAAGTTGCAACATTCAAATGCAGAAATAAGCACTTTTCCATAATCAAGCTCTAAATCATGTTTGATGCACTCTGGATGAAAACATGTTTTTGTTATGTTTATTCGAGATGTTAATGAAAACACTGTAGAATGCATAAATAAGCACTTTTCCATAAACAAGCTCTAAATCATGTTTAATGCACCCTGGATGTCCAATTTGTGCTGTGCTGTCTATTTGAGATGAACTGAACATTGTGGACAGTTTTCAGCATGTTGCAACATTGAAATGCAGAAATAAGCACTTTTCCATAAACAGGCTCTAAATCATGTTTTGATGCTCTCTGGATGTCCAATTTTTGCTGTGCTGTCTTATTTGAGGTGAAATGAACGCCGTGGACAGTTTTTAGCAAGTTGCAACATTGAAATGCAGAAATAAGCACTTTTCCATAAACAAGCTCTAAATCATGTTCGATCCACTCTGGATGTTCAATTGCTGTGCTCTCTATAGTTGAGATGAAATTAACTCCGTTGACAGATTTCAGCAAGTTGCAACATTGAAATGCAGAAATAAGCACTTTTCCATTAACAAGCTGTAAATCATGTTCGATGCACTCTGGATGTCCAATTTTTCTGTGCTGTCTTATTTGAGGTGAAATCAAATCAAATTTTATTTGTCACATACACATGGTTAGCAGATGTTAATGCGAGTGTAGCGAAATGCTTGTGCTTCTAGTTCCGACAATGCAGTAATAACGAACAAGTAATCTAACTAACAATTCAAAAAAAAAAAGAATATGTACATAAGGATATATGAATGAGTGATGGTACAGAGCAGCATAGGCAAGATACAGTAGATGATATCGAGTACAGTATATACATATGAGATGAGTATGTAAACCAAGTGGCATAGTTAAAGTGGCTAGTGATACATGTATTACATAAGGATGCAGTCGATGATAGAGTACAGTATCTACGTATGCATATGAGATGAATAATGTAGGGTAAGTAACATTATATAAGGTAGCATTGTTTAAAGTGGCTAGTGATATATTTACATAATTTCCCATCAATTCCCATGATTAAAGTGGCTGGAGTAGAGTCAGTGTCATTGACAGTGTGTTGGCAGTAGCCACTCAATGTTAGTGGTGGCTGTTTAACAGTCTGATGGCCTTGAGATAGAAGCTGTTTTTCAGTCTCTCGGTCCCAGCTTTGATGCACCTGTACTGACCTCGCCTTCTGGATGACAGCGGGGTGAACAGGCAGTGGCTCGGGTGGTTGATGTCCTTGATGATCTTTATGGCCTTCCTGTAGCATCGGGTGGTGTAGGTGTCCTGGAGGGCAGGTAGTTTGCCCCCGGTGATGCGTTGTGCAGACCTCACTACCCTCTGGAGAGCCTTACGGTTGAGGGCGGTGCAGTTGCCATACCAGGCGGTGATACAGCCCGCCAGGATGCTCTCGATTGTGCATCTGTAGAAGTTTGTGAGTGCTTTTGGTGACAAGCCAAATTTTTTCAGCCTCCTGAGGTTGAAGAGGCGCTGCTGCGCCTTCCTCACGATGCTGTCTGTGTGAGTGGACCAATTCAGTTTGTCTGTGATGTGTATGCCGAGGAACTTAAAACTTGCTACCCTCTCCACTACTGTTCCATCGATGTGGATGGGGGGGGGTGTTCCCTCTGCTGTTTCCTGAAGTCCACAATCATCTCCTTAGTTTTGTTGACGTTGAGTGTGAGGTTATTTTCCTGACACCACACTCCGAGGGCCCTCACCTCCTCCCTGTAGGCCGTCTCGTCGTTGTTGGTAATCAAGCCTACCACTGTTGTGTCGTCCGCAAACTTGATGATTCAGTTGGAGGCGTGCGTGGCCACGCAGTCGTGGGTGAACAGGGAGTACAGGAGAGGGCTCAGAACGCACCCTTGTGGGGCCCCAGTGTTGAGGATCAGCGGGGAGGAGATGTTGTTGCCTACCCTCACCACCTGGGGGCGGCCCGTCAGGAAGTCCAGTACCTGACGGGCCGTGGACAGTTTTCAGCAAAATGCAACATTGAAATGCAGAAATAAGCACTTTTCCATAAACAAGCTCTAAATCATGTTTTGATGCTCTCTGGATGTCCAATTTTTGCTGTGCTGTCTTATTTGAGGTGAAATGAACGCCGTGGACAGTTTTCAGCAAGTTGCAACATTGAAATACAGAAAACAAGTTTTTTTCCATAAACAAACTCTAAATCATGTTTGATGCACCATTTTTGCTGTGCTCTCTATAGTTGAGGTGAAATGAACATTGTGGACAGTTTTCAGCAAGTTGCAACATTGGGTTTGAAAAAGTGGGTTTGTTGTCAGATGGTATCATTTTGGTGTCAGAATGACATCTAATTGACTGATGGACGCTGACTTGCTAGTTGACTTTTGTACATTTGCAATATGTTTAAATGGAGAGGGACCATCACCAAAATGGCATTCTGATATCAACACTAAAAATGGCATCACCATATAGTCTCCAGACTGTGCCGAGTTCAACGAGACACCCCGCTTGACCGTAGCTCGCTCTGAGTGCAGCAACAGTGAAAAAATGCAGGCTCAAAATGAGGCCCTGTCGTCGATGACAGTCCATCAGGCCACTATTGAGGTCTACCTGTGTCGATTCTAAGCTTCCTGAAGCAACCGGAAGTGGTTATTATTACCCTAAAAGTGTTTTTCCATACCCAACCTGCAGTTTGATAGAAATAGTGCATTCAACCCTGTGTAAATCAGTCAGTTCTTAATGTAAAGACTTAAATCTCAGGATTCTGTAAAAGCATACCCCAATGAGGGTATGTCTTTACTTTTAGCTTCCTGTGCCAACCGGGAGTGCCATAATTGGTGTCAGAGGGGCTGCTTCGAAGGGTTAAAAGTCAGATCCTTCCAAAACTTCACATGTGCGATTAGGCAACCCTCATGAACTGTAAATCAGTCATGTCTCCCAGAAAATTTCCAAGAAAAACTAAATCACACACACACACATGCATTTGCAATATGATTCAACAGTGAACAAACATCACCAAATGGACATGTGTTGATTTCATCAACGAGTGATGGAGAGGAACCACCATCACTACCCGGCCATCCCGAGTTCATCAGGCCATTAAATTTTGCATTTCTGCAGTATTTTTGAGCATGTCAAATTCGTGATGGTACATGGCAAATGAACATAACATCCT
The DNA here is from genome assembly GCF_002021735.2 of Oncorhynchus kisutch. NCBI lineage: Eukaryota > Metazoa > Chordata > Actinopteri > Salmoniformes > Salmonidae > Oncorhynchus > Oncorhynchus kisutch. The sequence continues at coordinate 7,256,645 of NC_034199.2, read as the reverse complement.
GATTTGGCATTTTCAAATCTTTCATGTTGCATTTGGACATTTCTTATGGCATTTGGCCCAGAAAAGTGACTTTTGACTTCCTATGAAATCATATTGCAAATTGACAAAACATATGCCTTATGCACAAGTTTAAAAAAATATTATGATAATAAAATTTGACAAAAGTATATTCATACACGTCTTACACATTACCTATTGACAAAAAAAATCTAAAGAATTTCGAAAAACGGTCCAGAAAGCACTTTAAGGGGGTGATACGTTTTCAAAATTTTACTTTGATGTTGACTTGTGTTACATTTGCAATATGAAAAACCACGGTGGAGCTCACTCGCCGTCTGTTGGATTTTTAAAGTGTTACACTTGGCATTTGCCATATGGCATTTGCAATCAACTTTGAATGAAACAACGCTGAATTGAGTGGTATTGGGCACCGTGTATATGGTTTGTCCAGTGCCAATGACTTATAAGTCACTGTATCATAATTCCAGTGGGTCAAAGTTTACATACACTAAGTTGACTTGTGCCTAGACATTTCCAGAAAATGATGTCACGGCTTTAGAAGCTTCTTATAGGCAAATGTACATAATTTGAGTCAATTGGCAGTGTACCTGTGACTCTATTTCAAGGCCTACCTTTCAAACTCAGTGCTTCTTTGCTTGGCATCATGGGAAAATCAAAAGAAATTAGCCAAGACCTCAGAATTTTTTTTTAGACCTCCACAAGTCTGGTTCATCCCTGGGAGAAATTTCCAAATGTCTGAAGGTACCATGTTCATCTGTAAAAACAATAATACGCAAGTATAAACACCATGAGACCACGCAGCCGTCATACCGCTCAGGAAGGAGACGTGTTCTGTCTCCTAGAGATGGATGTACGTAAAGTGCAAATCAATCCCAGAATAACAGCAAAGGACATTGTGAAGATGCTGGGGGAAACAGGTTCAAAAGTATCTATATCCACAGTAAATCGAGTCCTATATCGACATAATCTGAAAGGCAGCTCAGCAAGGAAGAAGCCACTGCTCCAAAACCGGCATAAAAAGCCAGACTACGGTTTGCAACTGCACGAGGACAAAGCGTACTTTTTGTCCTCTGTTCTGATTAAACAAAAATAGAACTGTATGGCCATCTTTATGTTTGGAGGAAAAGGGGGAGACATGAAAGTCGAAGAACACCATCCCAACCGTGAAGCACGTGATGTGGGTGTTCTTTGCTTCGGGAGGGACTGGTGCACTTCACAAAATGGATGGCATCACGGGTTAAAAAAATTATGTGGATATTTTGAAGCAACATCTCAAGACATGTCAGGAAGTTTAAGCTTGGTCGCAAATGGGTCTTCCAAATGGACAATGGACAATGACCACAAGCATACTTCCAATGTTGTGGCAAAATGGCTTAAGGACAACAAATTCAAGGTATTGGAGTGGCCATCACAAAGCCCTGACCTCAATCCCATAGAAAATTTGTGGGTAGAACTGAAAAAGCATGTGCGAGCAAGGAGGCCTACAAACCTGACTCAGGTACAGGAGCTCTGTCGGGAGGAATGGGCCAAAATCCACCCAATTTATTGTGGGAACCCCGTTCCGCTAGCGGAACCCCTCGCCAACAGCCAATAAAATTGCAGGGTGCCAAATACAAATCTACAGAAATCTCATAAATCAAATTTCTAAAACATACAAGTATTAGGCACCATTTCAAAGATAAAATTCTCGTTAACTGGCAGAACCTAGAAAGGTATGTGCGACAATTTAAATAAATAAATTGAATGAGATTGAGATTGCTGGATCATCATAACGATAGTGTTACACTTTCCCCTCAGGCCAAAGCCATATGGGATTCCCACTGGAGGCGGGACTGATTGATTGTGCTTTGCAGAAGCAGATTTTAGTGATTGGTCAAATTTAATGAATAATCCAACCTGTATAGGCTATCTGGGAATTAAACTTTGAATTCACCTGGGAAGTTGGTTCATCTAGGTTACTAATTGCAAAGTTTAAGGTGTCTCATTTAATTGTAAGAACCTAGAAAAGGTATGTCCGACAATACCCAGCAATTGAGATTGCTTGATTATTTTAACGTGATCCACGTTTGGATTTCCAACACTTTAATATTTATTTTTTATTTTTATGTACTTGTGATTCTTTACCACCAGTGATGCTGGAATAAAACGGAGGTACAAAGACCGGGACTTACGTCTTTCATAAATTAGGTGCATTACCGCCACGGACCTCGTTCGTCTTTGTCACCCACGTGGGTATAACCAATGAGGAGATGGCACGTGGGTTCTATAAACCAATGAGGAGATGGGAGAGGCAGGACTTGCAGCGCGATCTACGTCACAAATAGAACTGACTTCTATTTTAGCCCTTGGCAACGCAGACGCTCGTTGGCATGCGCGAGTAGTGTGTGTGTACAATAATTGAATAATATAGATTTCTAAATGTCTAATTTTCTAAAATTTCTAAATAGAAATTTATATTATTGTTAGAGGCTGCTGCCCTATATACATAGATATGGAATCAATGGTCACTTTAATAATGGAACACTAGTCAATTTAATAATGTTTACATACTGCTTTACTCATATCATTTTGATTTTATTTTGTGTTTTTGTGGACATTTTTGTAGTATTTACTACAATATTTTGGTTTTATTATCTTTGACATAGAAGTGGAGGCTTTCTCCTTCAGGAAACCTACTGGAGAAATACTAAAAGAACACGTTCAATAACCTGTCGGTAGGTAGGGCTGAGGTAGTTTAGAGCTTCTGCTCTTTTCTATAACCTGTAGGGAACACAGTATATGTTTGTGTCATGAACTGCAAAGCTACTGGGTTTTTCCATGCTCAACAGTTTCCCGTGTGTACCAAGAATGGTCCACCACCCAAAGGACTCCCAGCCAACTTGACATAACTGTGGGAAGCGTTGGAGTAAACATGGAATGCTTTCGACACCTTGTAGAATCCATGCCCAGGTGAATTGAGGCAGTTTAGAGGACAAAGGGGTGGTGCAACTCAATATTAGGAAGGTCTTCCTAATCTATGGTATACTCAGTGTAGTATTCTACACTGTACTACAGTTTACTATAGAATTCTCTAGTAAGTACTGTAGTAAACTGTAATATTTTTTGTGGGTTGGCAAAGGAAGTGTGGTCAAAATAAGTGCTAACATGATCTATATCGTGTTCTAGAGAAGTCTTGTTTGTTTGTTTTATACAGTGCTTTTCAGATCGCCTGGGATCTATCTTTTATAAATAACTGTTTGCTATTGTCCAAAGATGATGTTGCAAATCAGCAAATGTTGTTTATGTATGTGTCTGTGTGTGTGCAGTGTGTGTGTGGTCCATTTAATGTAAGATCTAATGGATGAAAACCAGGTTCAGATTAAGAACACATGAAAATTCAACAATCAGTGTATTTTTCAGTGCTGATACTGGCTAACTAAGTATTTTAAATGTAATGAAATCTACTCTGCCACACATGATAGCACATATGGAAGTGGAAACCCAGATATTTCATATGAGTGGAAGTCCAGTGGTAGGCAGAGGTAGAAGATGGCGCTAGATGAAATTGGGCCAACATTCTGCTTATTTTCTCATTGACGAAACATCCGATCATAATACAGTTCTGTTCCCCAAATTATATTCTGTTTATCATTAGGCTGCACTAAGTTCTGTAGACTTGACCCTTTGCCAAAGTGTCAAACAATTTCATTGTTTAGAAGGACTGCAAGGGCCTAACTCTAAATAAATGGCTCTGCTGCCATGTACAATCTCCATGGAAACAGTGACATATGTGGATTTATGTTTTAAGATGAAATTGAGATGTATAACTTAAAGGAATTAACTTAGTGACATTGCAGTGGGTCACATGCTGTGAGACCTTCATCTAGGGGGCTTTTAGAAAAATACAGAAGAACAGTAAAAAGTGTTAATTTCCTTATTAAACTAAGTCAATCTTATTGACAGAAACAAAAGGGTAGCTTTGACATTGCTTCTCTTCAAGAGCTTGTTGTTTTCTAAAATAGTTTCCTTACCAACTTGAGGTATTGAAGGACTGGTGTTTTCAGTATGGGTTGACAGCTTATGTATTAGAGCAATGAAGTGCGTACCACCAAACGATACCACTAGGCTAGAAGTCTTTATTCCCTGTTCTTTATTTACCACAGTCAATCCAGTAGATTCCAGTTTTGTTGGCACTTTAATTTGAAATCACCAGCTTTAACACAGGGAGCATCTGCATACATTGTGATTATTTTCCCTGGTTCAAGATGATATTTTCAAGCAATGTTCTGTCAGATCATTCATTGCTTTCACTATTTTCTCAAGCACCAGATGGCCAAAACCGATCACATCTCAAGTTGTTTATATTATACAAATCAATTTAACCAGAACTCCTGCCAGCTTTCTCACTGAATAATTGATGCTTGATGTCAACCTCCATTATGAATGTGTAGGTGTTAATTTAATTAAGTTCAGCAACCCCACATTTGTATGAGGCCTGTTATGTCATTCTAAGCTGACTGAAGATTCATAATGTCAGGGAAAGTATTAATATTTGCATATGATTATTGATAGATCCGTATGGACTGTCTTTATGTCAACTTAGACTTACCTAAGAATTGTATTTAAATGTACTTAAGCCTTTCAGAAACTTAAGCTTCACTAATAACTCCCCAATCCCTCAAATAACTTTGAACACTGAAGGGTATTCGCGCTGTAGTTTTCCCTTTACATTAAGGATCTGATTTAAGACTGAAACTGTCTTGACCATAACCAGTGATGCCACCAAAGATTGAGAGAGTGGGAAGAAAGAGGCTTCACTTGTTAGCAGCCACACAGCCAGGTAAACATTTGCACAGGTGCTCCTCTTTTGTGTTACTTGAAAGCTGGCAGTTAGAAAGCACTACACAGCACACACCTCTGTCTATTTTACCAGGGCCAGATAGTGAATACTCATTTCCATCCTTAGAGTCCGCACAGGAAGTGGCTGATCTTTGATGAGCAGGTAGATGCTGTGTGGATTGAAAACATGAACACGGTGCTGAATGACAATAATAAGCTGAGCCCATGAACCTGGAGGTGGCGACCCTAGCCAGAGTGAGACTGGGAGTTGAAGTTCTATGGAGGCCATTTGTAGTTCTTGAATACACAGCACTGATAATGGTGGGAGATGAGGTTCTGTAAGGGCTGATTGAAGTATTATCAGCAAGAAATATCAGTATCTTCATCACATATTGATGCATAACCCATGCTCTCATTAAATCCCAATTACTATAGATCGCCATTCTTTTAAGCAACTTAAAGTTGCTTTTAAATATGTCTTTATCTGCACTGTGTTATGTCAGGAAACATCAGCGGGATTTCAGGAGGATTTCATGGCCCAAACAAAACAAGCATCCGAGACAAACTCATAGTAAAAATCTCTCTGATGTCTCAGAGAAAGATGTAATTAATGAACAATTTCCTCATGAAATTGTGGAGAGACGACGTGCCCTGTACACCACTTTCAAAATTCTCCGAGCAGAGAAGCAGAATATTCGTCTAGTGGTCGATAAATTATATGTAAATAATCAAATGTTCAAGGACTAATTGTAGAGGTCAGGTATATTATGACTTAATCTGTTATATAGTGTGACCCTTGTTCGCCGATGTGAATCGGAATGATTCGCTTTTAAGATAACTTAATAAATATGAAGATGTATTATAGGGCTAGGATAAAGGATTATATAATTAAAACCCTGCCTAGGTTCTCTATTGGAATAGGCCTATACGATCCTAAAATAATTGCTATTACCCGTTTTGGGCTCCCTAGTAGTGCAGTGGTCTATGGCACTGCAACTCAGTGCTAGAGACGTCACTACAGACACCCTGGTTCGAATCCAGGCATTATCACAACCGGCCGTGATTGGGAGTCCCATAGGGCGGCACACAATGGGCCCAGCATCGTCCGGTGTAGGCAGTCATTGTAAATAAGAATTTGTTATTAACTGACTTGCCTTGTTAAATAAAGGTTAAATAAAAATGAATAAATTACATAAAAAAATACATCTCAATATAAAAAATGTAAAGGATGATTATTCTTCCTGTAACATCTGATTCCAACTCACACCCTCAAACACATAGATCCCCTGAACGCAGCTCACTTTCATCCTGTGTATGAGAGTTTTTGCCTGCCTCACTAACTTGTGTCTATTCCCTGCCTGTACTTTAGCCTATCGGATTTCCTGTTATCTATTGCCTGATCTCCTGGACTACATTACTAGCTTTTTACCTGCCTGTACTGTTGCCCTTTTGGACCCCCTGTGTATGACCTTCTGCCTGCCCCTGGACCCAGCTACCTGCATCCTCCTTGTGGTCCTTTGCAGTTAACACCTGCTGTGCCCTGCGTTTGAAACCCCTCACTCATGTTCATTACACTTCGATACACACCAGCAAACGGATGGATTAGATATTGTCAACAGAGTTGTCTCTAGTGTGATTAAAGTTAACGGTAGAACTAAAACAATAATTGGCTTATGGACACAAAACTCTAAGCGAGAATTTATATATCTGCTATTTAAGCTACCTTTTATATTCTTGATCTCTATGATATAGGCCTAGCTGTAAAACAGCTGAGGTGATAGAGCAAAGACCCTGGAATAAAAAACAATGTGTAGGGTGGAGAGAGGTTTTACAGGTTTACTCGCTCTGCATTGTCTGTACAGCATGAGTTCTTGGCTGTCTTGCCGTGGCTGTGTCGGAATCGATTGTGAGTTGAACTTGAGTATGCCTTCCCATAAGGGAGTGCCTGGGGTTGGCTCTGGCACAGCCATGGCACGATACAACAGGATATAATGTGATGCCAAAGACACATTTTTATTTGCAGTCATTAGAAGCCGTTAGAATCTATGTTCCTTTTTTGTCGGAACACAACAGGATATGAGTACTACATGAAATATGTCTGGCATGTAATGGACATAAAAAAACAGAATCCAATGAACTGAGCAGGCTGGGTTGACATGTTTAGAGCCTTGCTAGGACTTTCAAATATGAGCATGCATGTATAAGATTGGGCTGTTATTATTTATGTTAATATCTATTATTGTTACACTTTTATTTCTGACTGTTTCTCATGTTATTTGGTTAATTATCTATGAGAATGCTCAAGAGAACTATGTTATCATGGGACGGCCCATATTTCCCTCTGGCCAATGCTAATTGGCGGCCAAAGGTTTGCCTTAGGCCGCGTCATGAGTCCGGGAGATGGTCTGATGGTCAGACCTAGATATGGGGAGAGGTTTTAGTGGGTGGAATATTAGGACAACTTGAGGTTTACAAAGATGCAGCTACAGTGCAATTATTATGGTACAGCCGTATGGACATTTAATCATCGTGCTTTTTAATGGTAAGTTTACAAACATTGGTTGTATAATTGAAGCTTGGGTATCATTATGGTAAGTGGGTAAATAAGTATAGCAATTGTAATGTAATGGCTTAGCAGATCATAAAAAAAAGATACATTTTTACATGGCTAAAATAAATAGAATATCTATTGTTTACAGGAAACTCATTCTACAAATATAGATGAGGTTGGGTGGAAAAAGGACTGGGAGGGAGGAATATATTTTTGCCATGGTCAAAGAAACTCAAAAGGGGGTGATTATACTAATTAATACACATTTTGATCCGATTGTGCAAACAGATCTGCAAGGAAGATGAATACTTTTAAATATGCTATTGGACCACAAACAGAACTGGCTAATTAATCTATATGGGCCAAATAATGATGATCCACACTTTTTCTAAAATATATATAACAGTCATTTGATTAGTTGGTTCTAAGTACCTCAATGGATGGTAAAGGAAATCATTCATTAAACTATAATCATCAACCACTTTAGGAGATTGCAAAGATCATGGATACATTAGAAGTAGTGGATATATGGAGGTTGAAAAACCTTGACCTAGTGAGATATAAACTCAGCAAAAAAAGAAACGTCCCTTTTTCAGGACCCCGTCTTTCAAAGAATTTGTAAATACTCAAATAACTTAATTGTAAAGGGTTTAAATACTGTTTCCCATTGTAACGATCCTCTTCCTGTAAATGACTGGACCAAAGCGCACCGTGGTACTTGTTCATGATATTTTATTAAATCAGAACACTTGAACAAAAATAACAGGAAAATGAACAGTTCTGTAAGGAAACTAAACTATACAGAAAACAACTACCCACAAAAACCCTGTGGGGAAAAGCTACCTAAGTATGGTTCCCAATCAGAGACAACGATAGACAGCAGTCCCTGATTGAGAACCATACCCGGACAAAACAAAAATACAAAAACATAGAAAAAAATGCCCACCCAAATCACACCCTGACCAAACCAAAATAGAGGCATAAAAAACTAAGGTCAGGGCGTGACACCCATGTTTGTTCAAACAATTAAATGAACATGCACCTGTGGAATGGTCATAAAGACACTAACAGCTTACAGATGGTAGGCAATTAAGGTCACAGTTCTGAAAACTATGAACACCAAAAGAAAGATGCCCAGGGTCCCTGCTCATCTGCGTGAACGTGCCTTAGGCATGCTGCAAGGAGGCATGAGGACTGCAGATGTGGCCAGGGCAATAAATTGCAATGTTCGTACTGTGAGATGCCCAAGATAGCGCTAAAGGGAAACAGGAAGGACAGCTGATTGTCCTCGCAGTGGCAGAACGTGTGTAACAACACCTGCACAGGATCGGTAAATCTGAACATCACACCTGCGGGACAGATACAGGATGGCAACATCTGCCCGAGTTACACCAGGAACGCACAATCCCTCTATCAGTGCTCAGACTGTCTGCAATAGGCTGAGAGAGGCTGGACTGAGGGCTTGTAGGCCTGTTTTAAGGCAGGTCCTCACTAGACATCACCAGCAACAATGGGCACAAACGCACTGTTGCTGGACCAGACAGGACACCTGCTCTTCACTGACGAGTCACGGTTTTGTTTCGCCAGGGCTGATAGTTTGATTCGTGTTTATCGTCGAAGGAATGAGCATTACACAGAGGCCTGTACTCTGGAGCGGGATTGTTTCTGAGGTGTAGGGTCCATTCATGGTCTGGGGCGGTGTGTCACAGCATCATCGGATTGAGCTTGTTGACATCCCCCTCACTCATGTGGTACCCTTCCTGCAGGCGCATCCTAACATGACCCTCCAGTATGACAATGCCACCAGCCACACTGCTCGTTCTGTGCGTGATTTCTTGCAAGACAGGAATGTCAGTGTTCTGCCATGGCCAGCGAGGAGCCTGGATCTCAATCCCATTGAGCATTTGTGGGACCTGTTGGATCGAAGGGTGAGGGCTAGGGCCATTCCCCCCAGAAATGTCTGGGAACTTGCAGGTGCCTTCGTGGAAGAGTGGGGTAACATCTCACAGCAAGAACTGGCAAATCTGGTGCAGTCCATGAGGAGGATATGCACTGCAGTGCTTAATGCAGCTGGTGGCCACACCAGATACTGACTGTTACTTTAGATTTTGACCCACCATTTGTTCAGGGACCCGTTATTCCATTTCTGTTAGTTTATGTCTCAGTTGTTGAATCTTGTTATGTTCATACAAATGTTAAGTTTGTTGAAAAAACACAGTTGACAGTGAGATGACGCTGATTTTTTGCTTAGTTTACATGGAGGCTTAATTAAGCTAGCCGTCTTGAATACTTCCTAGTCTCGTTCTTCTTGGCATCAATAGTTGTTTTAAAGTTTTAAGAACTGACCGATTTACACAGGGTTGAATGCACTATTTATCACAAACTGCTGATTGGGTATGGAAAAACACTTAAGGGTGATTTTAACCACTTCTGTTTTTTTTCAGGAAGCTTAGAATCGACACAGGTAGACCTCAGTGTCCTGATGGACTGTCATTGAAGACATGTTCATAAGGCATTCATAACCCACATAGGCTTCAGGTTAACTTTAGAGGAGCAGGCAATGTATTCCTATGGGGAGAGATGTCATTGTAATCTGTGAGATCAAAAAACCCTGATTAAATGTTAAGGGTTAATGCCACACGGTGAAGGTTAGGCTTGCACAGATCGGGAGGACCTCAGGAACGTACCAGAGGTCAAATTGTGCTTCTCACCCTAACGGTTCTCTCTCTGTTACCCAAAAGCAAATGATATTTAGGGCCAGGCTTCATTTTGGGCCTACTTTTTTCACGGTCGCTGCACTCAGAGCGAGCTACGTTCAAGCGGGGCATCTCGTTGAACTCGGCACGGCCTTGAGAATATGGAAATGCCATTGCAGGCTCTGTGTGTCTTTAAGCACCGCACTTTGTCACTCCATCCTTGCTGTGTGAGATCTTTTCTTTGACATTTGTTGGGAGAAATGACTGATTTACAGTTCATGAGGGTTGCCTAATCACACATATGAAGTTTTGAAAAGATCTGACATTTTTAACCCTTCAAAACAGCACCTATGACACCATTTAAAGGCACTTCCGGTTTACACAGGAAGCTGAAAGTGAACACATATCCTCCTTGGGGTAGGCAATTATAGAATTTTGAGTTAAGTCTTTACGTTAAGAACTGACTTATTCACGGAGGGTTTAGTGAGTGTGGGTTATTTCAGAAAAAAATCACAGAAATCTCGCAGAGCTCCGAAGCACACTTTAAAGAGATTCTTATGAACAAGCTGCAACTGGATCTGTAACTGTTTAAAAAAAAATATATATATATATATATTTTTTTTTGAACATCACCAATTTGACATTGTACGATTTCTCTTAATGCAACCGCTGTGTCAGATTTCAATAAAGCTTTACGGCAAAAGCACAATATTCAATGACCTGAGAACAGCGTACAGCCACAAAAGTAAGCCATACAGTTACACACCAAATTGTGGAGTCAACTAAAGTCATAAATAGCATTTATAAATCTTCACTTACCTTTGCTGATATTCGTCGGAATGCACTCCCAGGACTCCCACAATAAATGTTTGTTTTGTTCGATTACGTCCATATTTATTTATGTCCAAATACCTCCGTTTTGTTCACACGTTTAGTTCACTATTCCAATGTGCAAAATCCAGACGAAAAGTCAAAAGAGTTCCATTACAGTTTGTAAAAACATGTCAAATGATGTTTACAATCAATCCTTAGGGTATTTTTATAATAAATCTTCAATAAGTCTAACCGGACAATAGTGTATTCATTACAGAGGAAAAAGAAGGAACGGCGCACCCGCGCAGTAAACAACTGATTGGCCTCAGCCTAGTCCACTTGTTGAAACAGTGCTTATTCGACACCCTTCCACAATAGAAGCCTCAAACAACTTTCTAAAGACTGTTGACATCTGCTGGAAGCCTTGGGAAGTGCAATCTGGCCCCATAGACACAGCATATTGGATAGGGCAATCACTTAAATGAAACTACAAACCTCAGATTTCCCACTTCCTGGATGGATTTGTCTCAGGTTTTCAAATGCCATATGAGTTCTGTTATACTCACATACATCATTCAAACAGTTTTAGAGTCTTCAGACTGTTTTCTATCCAATACTAATAATATGCATATATTAGCATCTGGGACAGAGTAGCAGGCAGCTTACTCTGGGCACCTTATTCATCCAAGCTACTCAATACTGCCCCCTGTCACAAAGTTAATAAGGCGCATTCAAACACTGCACTTGATGAATTGATAAGGAATTTAAAAACTGTATGGTTGAAGGAGATGGGTCAAAAGGAGTGGCTAATAAGTCTGGCTGCATATCTGACTGGATGACTTACTGCAAATTGAGAAATTGTGACTAAACTATTATTAAGCCAAGATCAATGATATAAAGAGTGATGTAATAAAACGTTAGAGTACTTTAAATTCAATTATGGGCAGAAAGACATTCAACTCCATTTATCGAATCAGATGGCTTATTCATCAGAACGATTTGATGTTGACAATTATTTGTGTGGGCAAACTTATCAGGAAATGCCAACAACAAACAGTGAGCAATTGTATTCACACATTTAAAAAAATTATAATGAAAGAAAAGCAATGCAAATCTTGCTTGTTTGTAGGTGACCAAATACTTATTTTCCACCATAATTTGCAAATAAATTCATTTAAAAAAATCCTACAATGGCATTTTCAGGATTTTTTTGCTCTCATTTTGTCTGTCATAGTTGAAGTGTACCTATGATGAAAATTACAGGCCTCATTTTTTTAGGTGGGAGAACTTGCAGAATTGGTGCCTGACTAAATTCTTTTTTGCCCCACTGTAATTGACAGCTTAGGATAGAACACACTAAAGTTTCCAAAACTGTAAAAATTATGGTCTGTGAGTATAACAGAACTGATATTGCAGGCGAAAGCCTGAGAAAAAGCCAATCAGGAAGTGACTTTTATTTTGAAACCCCTGTCTTTCTATGCATCCCTATTTAAAAAGGGATATCAACCAGATTCCCTTTTCTATGGCTTCCCTAATGTGTCTACAGCCACTAGACAGTTTAAGGCTTTTATTTTGAAAAATGAGCGTGAACAACAACATTGTGTCAGTGGTCAGGTGGTGGCTGAGTGATTTGTGCGTAATAGACAGCCATTGTTCCTCTCGCTCCTACTGAAAAGCCAATTGTCCCGGTTGATATATTATCGAATAGATATTTGAAAAACACTGAGGATTGATTATAAAAAACGTTTGCCATGTTTGTCGATATTATGGATCTAATTTTGAGGTTTTTTTCGGGGGTGGTCATGACCGCAATTTCCAGTGGATTTTTCAACAAAACGTGGACAGGAAACGGAGGAATTTCGGCTATAAAAATAACCTTTATGGAACAAAAGGAACATTTGCTGTCTAACTGGGAGTCTCGTGAGTAAAAACATCCAAAGCTCAAAGGTAAACGATTTAATTTGATTGCTTTTCTGATTTTCTTGTCCAAGCTTCCTGCTGCTAGCTGGACATAATGCTATGCTAGGCTATCGATAAACTTACAAACTGAGACAGGGTGATTAACAAAAGGCTAAGCAGTGTTTCACTATATTTCACTTGTGATTTCATGAATATGAATATTTTCTAGTAATATTTTTTGACCGTTGCGCTATGCTAATAATGAGTGTAGTTGATGACAATTCTCCCGGATCCGGGATGGGTAGTTCTAAGAGGTTTTAAGAATGACAGAGGCCACTATGTTCTTAAAGTGGCTAGTGATACATTTATTACATCCAATGTTACTATTGAAGTGGCTAGAGATGAGGCAGTATATGTTGGCAGCAGCCACTCAATGCAAGTTATGGCTGTTTAACAGTTTGATGGCCTTGAGATTGAAAAAGAGCTTCGGTCTCTCGGTCCCCGCTTTGATGCACAGTTTTATTTTTTATTTATTTATTTTACCTTTATTTAACCAGGCAAGTCAGTTAAGAACATATTATTTTCAATGACGGCCTGGGAACAATGGGTTAACTGCCTGTTCAGGGGCAGAACGACAGATTTGTACCTTGTCAGCTCAGGGGTTTGAACTCACAACCTTCCGGTTACTAGTCCAACGCTCTAACCACTAGGCTACGCTGCCGCCCCAAGTCATGGGTGAACAGGGAGTACAGGAGAGGGCTGAGCACGCACCCTTGTTGGGCCCCAGTGTTGAGGATCAGCAGGGTGGAGATGTTGTTTCCTGCCCTTACCACCTGGGGGCGGCCCTTCTGGAAGTCCAGGACCCAGTTGCACAGGGCAGGGTCGAGACCCAGGGTCTCGAGATTAATGAAGAGATTGGAGGGTACTATGGTGTTAAATGCTGAGCTGTAGTCGATGAACAGCATTCTTACATAGGTATTCCTCTTGTTCAGATTGGTTAGGGCAGTGTGATTGCGTCATCTGTGGACCTATAGGGGCTGTAAGGAAATTGGAGTGGGTCTAGAGTGTCGGGTAGGATGGAGGTGATATGGTCCTTGATTAGTCTCTCAAAGCACTTTATGATGACGGAAGTCATTTAGCTCAGATACCTTAGCTTTCGTGGGAACAAGAACAAGCATGTGGGCACAGCAGACTGGGATAAGGATTGATTGAATATGTCAGTATTCAATCAGAGCCCGCAGGTTTTGGTAGTGTCGGTGGCACTGTGTTGTCCTCAAAGCAAGCAAAGAAGTAAAGAATTTGTTTAGTTAGTCTGGGAGCAAGACATCGTGGTCCGCTATTGGGCTGGTTCTCCTTTTGTAGTCTGTGAGCTGGGCTGATGCTTAGCTTGTTTTGATTGCCTTGCGGAGGGAATAGCTACACTGTATGTATTCGGTCATGTTACCGGTTGCCTTGTCCCGATTAAAAGCACTGGTTCGCGCTTTCAGTTTTGCGCAAATGCTGCCATCAATCCACGGTTTCTGGTTTGGGAAGGTTTTAATGGATGCTGTGGGTACAACATCACCAATGCAATTGCTAATAAAAATCGCTCACCGAATCAGCGTATTCGTCAATGTTGTTGTCCAACGCTGTGCGGAACATATCCCAGTCCACGTAATAGAAGCAATCTAGAAGTGTGGAATCTGATTGTTCGGACCAGCGTTGAACAGACCTGAGCACGGGCGTTTCCTGTTTTAGTTTCTGTCTATCGACTGGGAGCAACAAAATGGAGTCATGGTCAGATTTTCCTGAAAGGATGGCGGTGGAAGGGCTTTGTAGGTGTCTCGGAAGTTAGAATAACAATGATCCAGGGTTTTGCCAGCCCGGGTCGCGCATTCGATATGCTGATAAAATGTAGGGAGCCTTGTTTTCAGATTAGCCTTGTTAAAATACCCAGCTACAATAAATGCAGCATCAGTATATGTGGTTTACACAGAGTCCAATGAAGTTCTTTCAGGGCCGTCGTGGTGTGGGATATACACGACTGTGATTATGAGCGAAGAGAATTCTCTTAGTAGATAATGCGGTCGGCATTTGATTGTAAGGAATTCTAGGTCAGGTGAAGAACAGGACTTGAGTTCCTGTATGTTGTTATGATCACACCACTTCTCATTAATCATAAGGCATACACGTGAAGAAACTAGGTGGCTGTATTGACTCTGATAATGTATCGAGTGAGCCATGTTTCCATGAAACAAAGAACGTTACAATCTGATGTCTCTCTGGTAGGCAACCCTTGCTCAGATTTCGTCTACCTTGTTGTCAAGAAACTGGACATTGCAGAGTAATATGCTCGGGAGCGGTGCGCGATGTGCCTGTCTACAGAGCCGCTCCGTCTGCGGCGCCATTGTTTTGGATCGCCAGCTGGTATCTGATCCATTGTCCTGGGTGGTGGACCAAACAGAGGATACGCGTCAGGAAAGTCGTATTCCTGGTCGTAATGTTGAGTTGATAGTTCCTCCTGGCTGTATGTAATAAAACTTAAGATTTCCTGGGGTAACTGTAAGAAATAACACATAAAAAAAACCAAAATACTACATAGTTTCCTAGGAATGCGAAGCGAGGCAGCCATCTCTGCCGGCGCCGGTAGTATTTTCTGTATACCAGGGAGCTAGTTTCATATGACAAATGTTTTTTGTTTTTAGGGGTCTGCATCTAGAGAATTACACAAGGTTAAATTAAGTTCCTCCGTTAGGTGGTTAACCGATTGTTGTACTCTGGCATCCTTGGGTAGGAGGAGGGAGTCTGGAAGGGCATCTAGGAATCTTTGGGTTGTCTGAGAATTTATAGCACGGTTTTGATTATCCTTGGTTGGGGTCTGAGCAGATTATTTCATGTGACTGCAAACATAATAATTTGGTGGTCCGATAATCCTGGACTATGAGGAAAAAAATGAAGATCCACAATATTTTTTCCACGAGACAAAGCTAGGTCCAGAGTATGACTGTGGTAGGTGAAGTCCGGAGACATGTTGGACAAAACCCACTGAGTCAATGATGGCTCCGAAAGACATTTGGAGTGGGTCTGTGGACAATTCCATGTGAATATTAAAGTCACCAACATTTTTATATTCTCTGCAATTACTTCAAAGTCCGACAGGAATTCAGGAAACTCAGTCATGAACGCTGAATATGACCCAGGAGGCCTGTAAACAGTAGCTATAAAAAGTGATTGAGTTGGCTGGATAGATTTCATGACTAGAAGCTCAAAATACAAAAACGCAGAAATTGAAATTTGGTATCGTAAAGGTAAGCAACACATCCGCCTTTGTGGGATGTATTGGGAATTTTCCAGTACATGTGTACACATTAAACATCTTAGTAAGCAGAATAAGTGCACTCTATATGTGGTTCTAGGTCATTAGGCAAAATAAAGCCATTACCTTGTCCAGTGAGGTTCATTAGACATGCATTAGGAGCATAGGTGTGTATTACTTAACTTCTTGAGGAGCAGTGGGACGCGAGCTTCCCATTTCGACAACTTCTGGTGAAATTGTGGAGTGCCAAATTCAAATTAAATTACAAAAAATATGAAACTTTCATGATATCACAAGTGCAATACATCAAAATAAAGCTTAACTTGTTGTTAATCCGGCCTCTGTGTCAGATTTCAAAAAGGCTTTACGGCGAAAGCAAATCATGCGATTATCTGAGGACAGCGCCCAGCACACAAATGTATAACAAATAATTTTCAACCAGAGTTGACACGAAAGTCCGAAATAGCGATATAATATACGCCTTACCTTTGAAGATCTTCTTCTGTTGGCTCTCCATAAGGTCCCAGTTACATTACAAATGGTCCTTTTGTTCGATAAAGTCCTTCTTTATATACACTGCTCAAAAAAACAAAGGGAACACTAAAATAACACATCCTAGATCTGAATGAAATATTCTTATTAAATACTTTTCTTTACATAGTTGAATGTGCTGACAAAAATCACACAAATTATGAATGGAAATCAAATTTATCAACCCATGGAGGTCTGGATTTGGAGTCGCACTCAAAATTAAAGTGGAAAACCACACTACAGGCTGATCCAACTTTGATGTAATGTCCTTAAACCAGTCAAAATGAGGTCTCAGTAGTGTGCGTGGCCTCCACGTGCCTGTATGACCTCCCTACAATGCCTGGGCATGCTCCTGATGAGGTGGCGGATGGTCTCCTGAGGGATCTCCTCCCAGACCTGGACTAAAACATCTGCCAAATCCTGGACAGTCTGTGGTGGAGCAAGACATGATGTCCCAGATGTGGGCAATTGGATTCAGGTCTAGGGAACGGGCAGGCCAGTCCATAGCATCAATGCTAGTCAGCAGTTCTTGCAGGAACTGCTGACACTCCAGCCACATGAGGTCTAGTATTGTCTTGCATTAGGAGGAACCCAGGGCCAACCACACCAGCATATGGTCTCACAAGGGGTCTGAGGATCTCATCTCGGTACCTAATGGCAGTCAGGCTACCTCTGGCGAGCACATGGAGGGCTGTGCGGCCCCCCAAAGAAATGCCACCCCACACCATGACTGACCCACCGCCAAACCGGTCATGCTGGAGGATGTTGCAGGCAGCAGAACGTTCTCCACGGCATATCCAGACTGTCATGACTGTCACATGTGCTCAGTGTGAACCTGCTTTCATCTGTGAAGAGCACAGGGCGCCAGTGGCAAATTTGCCAATCTTGGTGTTCTCTGGAAAATGCCAAAACATCCTGCACGGTGTTGGGCTGTAAGGACAACCCCCACCTGTGGACGTCGGGCCCTCATACCACCCTCATGGAGTCTGTTTCTGACGGTTTGAGCAGACATGCATACACGTGGAGGTCATTTTGCAGGGCTCTGGCAGTGCTCCTCCTTGCACAAAGGCGGAGGTAGCGGCCCTGCTGCTGGGTTGTTGCCCTCCTACGGCCTCCTCCACGTCTCCTGATGTACTGGCCTGTCTCCTGGTAGCGCCTCCATGCTCTGGACACTACGCTGACACACAGCAAACCTTCTTGCCACATCTCGCATTGATGTGCCATCCTGGATGAGCTGCACTACCTGAGCCACTTGTGTGGGTTGTAGACTATGTCTCATGCTACCACTAGAGTGAAAGAACCGCCAGCATTCAAAAGTGACCAAAACATCAGCCAGGACGCATAGGAACTGAGAAGTGGTCCGTGGTCCCCACCTGCAGCACCACTCCTTTATTGGGGGTGTCTTACTAAATGCCTATAATTTCCACCTGTTGTCTATTCCATTTGCACAACAGCATGTGAAATGTATTGTCAATCAGTGTAGCTTCCTAAGTGGACAGTTTGATTTCACAGAAGTGTGATTGACTTGGAGTTACATTGTGTTGTTTAAGTGTTCCCTTTATTTTTTTGAGCAGTGTATATAAAAACTCAGTTTAGCTTGCGCACTTCAGTCAATAATCCACGTGGTTTCCCTCCGTTCAAAATGCATACAAAATGAATCCCAAGCGTTACCAATAGACTTATCCAAACAAGTCAATCAACGTTTATAATCAATGTTTATAATCAACCTTTGGTATCCTAATACGCAAATTAACAATCTTTAAGATGGAGAATCGTTACGGAAACTCAGTGCCTCCTTGCTTGACATCATGGGAAAATACAAAGAAATCAGCCAAGACCTCAGAAAAGAAATTGTCGACATCTACAAGTCTGGTTCATTCTTGGGAGCAATTTCCAAACTCCTGAAGGTACCACATTCATCTGTACAAACAATAGTACTGTCGTGTCTTTGGCTATGCCGGATTAAGTGATATGACATGCTATTCTATAAAATCAGCAAATGTCCCTCTCTCTGGGAAAAACAATAGCTGATTAAAAGCAGACAGCAGCCAGGCAGGACTTCCGGCGCCGACAGAGATGGCCGCCTCACTTCGCGTTCCTAGGAAACTATGCAGTTTGTTTTTTTACGTGTTATTTCTTACATTTGGTACCCCAGGTCATCTTAGGTTTCATTACATACAGTCGAGAAGAACTACTGAACATAAGAGCAGCGTCAACTCACCATCAGTACGACCAAGAATATGACTTTCGCGAAGCGGACCCTGTGTTCTGCCTTTTACCCAGGACAACGGAATGGATCCCAGCTGGCGACCCCAAAAAACGACTTTGAAAAGGGGAAAACGAAGCGGTCTTCTGGTCAGACTCCGGAGACGGGCACATCGTGCACCACTCCCTAGCATTCTCCTAGCCAATGTCCAGTCTCTTGACAACAAGGTTGATGAAATCCGAGCAAGGGTAGCATTCCAGAGGGACATCAGAGACTGTAACGTTCTTTGCTTCACGGAAACATGGCTCACTGGAGAGACGCTATCGGAGACGGTGCAGCCAGCTGGTTTCTCCACGCATCGCGCCGACAGAAACAAACATCTTTCTGGGGGCGTATGCTTTATGGTTAACGGGACGTGGTGTGGCCAAAACAACATACAGGAACTCAAGTCCTTCTGTTCACCTGATTTAGAATTCCCCACAATCAAATGTAGACCGCATTATCTACCAAGGGAATTCTCTTCGATTATAATCACAGCCGTATATATTCCCCCCCAAGCAGACACATCGATGGCTCTGAACGAACTTTATTTGACTCTTTGCAAACTGGAATCCATATATCCGGAGGCTGCATTCATTGTAGCTGTGGATTTTAACAAGGCTAATCTGAAAACAAGACTCCCTAAATTTTATCAGCATATCTGTATGTGTTTACTCTAAGCTGACGTCATTTCCGGTCACAACTTGCAGGCTTGTTTTCGAGTTGCTGTGCGTTTTGTTGCCAACCTGTTTTGCTACCTGACAACTTTACGGTTTTCACTTTTTAATTACCGTTCATATATATATTTTTTTCCTCAACTTTTTCACTCCGGACGCTTTATCTGGACACGATTCGTCAGGACCTCCAACAGCCGAAGCTAAGTAGTAACATTTTTTTTTTTTATATATATTTTTTTTTACACCTTTATTTAACCAGGTAGGCAAGTTGAGAACAAGTTCTCATTTACAATTGCGACCTGGCCAAGATAAAGCAAAGCAGTTCGACAGATAAAACGACACAGAGTTACACATGGAGTAAAAACAAACATACAGTCAATAATGCAGTATAAACAAGTCTATATACAATGTGAGCAAATGAGGTG
Organism: Oncorhynchus kisutch; assembly: GCF_002021735.2. Lineage (NCBI taxonomy): Eukaryota > Metazoa > Chordata > Actinopteri > Salmoniformes > Salmonidae > Oncorhynchus > Oncorhynchus kisutch. The sequence goes on along the minus strand of NC_034199.2, from coordinate 7,236,674 downwards.
AGAAGGGAGGTAAAGGCAAAAAAGGCCATGATGGCAAAGTAAATACAATATAGCAAGTAAAATACTGGAATGGTAGTTTTGCAATGGAAGAATGTGCAAAGTAGAAATAAAAAAATAATGGGGTGCAAAGGAGCAAAATAAATAAATTAATTAAAATTAAATACAGTTGGGAAAGAGGTAGTTGTTTGGGCTAAATTATAGGTGGGCTATGTACAGGTGCAGTAATCTGTGAGCTGCTCTGACAGTTGGTGCTTAAAGCTAGTGAGGGAGATAAGTGTTTCCAGTTTCAGAGATTTTTGTAGTTCGTTCCAGTCATTGGCAGCAGAGAACTGGAAGGAGAGGCGGCCAAAGAAAGAATTGGTTTTGGGGGTGACTAGAGAGATATACCTGCTGGAGCGTGTGCTACAGGTGGGAGATGCTATGGTGACCAGCGAGCTGAGATAAGGGGGGACTTTACCTAGCAGGGTCTTGTAGATGACATGGAGCCAGTGGGTTTGGCGACGAGTATGAAGCGAGGGCCAGCCAACGAGAGCGTACAGGTCGCAATGGTGGGTAGTATATGGGGCTTTGGTGATAAAACGGATTGCACTGTGATAGACTGCATCCAATTTGTTGAGTAGGGTATTGGAGGCTATTTTGTAAATGACATCGCCAAAGTCGAGGATTGGTAGGATGGTCAGTTTTACAAGGGTATGTTTGGCAGCATGAGTGAAGGATGCTTTGTTGCGAAATAGGAAGCCAATTCTAGATTTAACTTTGGATTGGAGATGTTTGATATGGGTCTGGAAGGAGAGTTTACAGTCTAACCAGACACCTAAGTATTTGTAGTTGTCCACGTATTCTAAGTCAGAGCCGTCCAGAGTAGTGATGTTGGACAGGCGGGTAGGTGCAGGTAGCGATCGGTTGAAGAGCATGCATTTAGTTTTACTTGTATTTAAGAGCAATTGGAGGCCACGGAAGGAGAGTTGTATGGCATTGAAGCTTGCCTGGAGGGTTGTTAACAGTGTCCAAAGAAGGGCCGGAAGTATACAGAATGGTGTCGTCTGCGTAGAGGTGGATCAGGGACTCACCAGCAGCAAGAGCGACCTCATTGATGTATACAGAGAAGAGAGTCGGTCCAAGAATTGAACCCTGTGGCACCCCCATAGAGACTGCCAGAGGTCCGGACAGCAGACCCTCCGATTTGACACACTGAACTCTATCAGAGAAGTAGTTGGTGAACCAGGCGAGTCAATCATTTGAGAAACCAAGGCTGTCGAGTCTGCCGATGAGGATATGGTGATTGACAGAGTCGAAAGCCTTGGCCAGATCAATGAATACGGCTGCACAGTAATGTTTCTTATCGATGGCGGTTAAGATATCGTTTAGGACCTTGAGCGTGGCTGAGGTGCACCCATGACCAGCTCTGAAACCGGATTGCATAGCAGAGAAGGTATGGTGAGATTCGAAATAGTCGGTAATCTGTTTGTTGACTTGGCTTTCGAAGACCTTAGAAAGGCACGGTAGGATAGATATAGGTCTGTAGCAGTTTGGGTCAAGAGTGTCCCCCCCTTTGAAGAGGGGGATGACCGCAGCTGCTTTCCAATCTTTGGGAATCTCAGACGACACGAAAGAGAGGTTGAACAGGCTAGTAATAGGGGTGGCAACAATTTCGGCAGATAATTTTAGAAAGGGTCCAGATTGTCTAGCCCGGCTGATTTGTAGGGGTCCAGATTTTGCAGCTCTTTCAGAACATCAGCTGAATGGATTTGCGAGAAGGAGAAATGGGGAAGGCTTGGGCGAGTTGCTGTTGGGGGTGCAGTGCTGTTGTCCGGGGTAGGAGTAGCCAGGTGGAAAGCATGGCCAGCCGTAGAAAAATGCTTATTGAAATTTTCAATTATGGTGGATTTATCATTGGTGACAGTGTTTCCTATCTTCAGTGCAGTGGGCAGCTGGGAGGAGGTGTTCTTATTCTCCATGGACTTTACAGTGTCCCAGAACTTTTTTGAGTTAGTGTTGCAGGAAGCAAATTTCTGCTTGAAAAAGCTAGCCTTGGCTTTTCTAACTGCCTGTGTATAATGATTTCTAGCTTCCCTGAACAGCTGCATATCACGGGGGCTGTTCGATGCTAATGCAGAACGCCATAGGATGTTTTTGTGTTGGTTAAGGGCAGTCAGGTCTGGGGAGAACCAAGGGCTATATCTGTTCCTGGTTCTAAATTTCTTAAATGGGGCATGTTTATTTAAGATGGTTAGGAAGGCATTTAAAAAAAATATCCAGGCATCCTCTACTGACGGGATGAGATCAATATCCTTCCAGGATACCCCGGCCAGGTCGATTAGAAAGGCCTGCTCGCAGAAGTGTTTCAGGGAGCGTTTTACAGTGATGAGTGGAGGTCGTTTGACCGCTGACCCATTACGGATGCAGGCAATGAGGCAGTGATCGCTGAGATCTTGGTTGAAGACAGCAGAGGTGTATTTAGAGGGGAAGTTGGTTAGGATGATATCTATGAGGGTGCCCGTGTTTAAGGTTTTGGGGAGGTACCTGGTATGTTCATTGATTATTTGTGTGAGATTGAGGGCATCAAGTTTAGATTGTAGGATGGCTGGGGTGTTAAGCATGTTCCAGTTTAGGTCGCCTAGCAGCACGAACTCTGAAGATAGATGGGGGGCAATCAGTTCACATATGGTGTCCAGAGCACAGCTGGGGGCAGAGGGTGGTCTATAGCAGGTGGCAACGGTGAGAGACTTGTTTTTAGAGAGGTGGATTTTTAAAAGTAGAAGTTCAAATTGTTTGGGTACAGACCTGGATAGTAGGACAGAACTCTGCAGGCTATCTTTGCAGTAGATTGCAACACCGCCCCCTTTGGCAGTTCTATCTTGTCTGAAAATGTTGTAGTTTGGAATTAAAATGTCTGAGTTTTTGGTGGTCTTCCTAAGCCAGGATTCAGACACAGCTAGAACATCCGGGTTGGCAGAGTGTGCTAAAGCAGTGAATAGAACAAACTTAGGGAGGAGGCTTCTAATGTTAACATGCATGAAACCAAGGCTATTACGGTTACAGAAGTCGTCAAAAGAGAGCGCCTGGGGAATAGGAGTGGAGCTAGGCACTGCAGGGCCTGGATTCACCTCTACATCGCCAGAGGAACATAGGAGGAGTAGAATAAGGGTACGGCTAAAAGCTATGAGAATTGGTCGTCTAGAACGTCTGGAACATAGAGTAAAAGGAGGTTTCTGGGGGCGATAAAATAGCATCAAGGTATAATGTACAGACAAATGTATGGTAGGATGTGAATACAGTGGAGGTAAACCTAGGTATTGAGTGATGAAGAGAGAGATATTGTCTCTAGAAACATCGTTGAAACCAGGAGATGTCATTGCATGTGTGGGTGGTGGAACGAATAGGTTGGATAAGGTATAGTGAGCAGGACTAGAGGCTCTACAGTGAAATAAGCCAATAAACACTAACCAGAACAGAAATGGACAAGACATATTGACATTAAGGAGAGGCATGCTTAGTCGAGTGATCAAAAGGGTCTGGTGAGTGGAGAGGTTGGTTGGTGATTTAGACAGCTAGCCAGGGCATCGGTAGCAAGCTAGCATAGGATGGAGGTCTGTTGTTAGCCACCTCCTGCGCTCCGTCAGTAGATTAGTGGGGTTCCGTGTGGTAGAGGGGATCAATCCAAATCACACAACAACAAAAATAAAAACAATAGATATAGTTATAGAGGCCCAAGAAGAAAACATAATAATAATAATAAAAAAAATGAAAAAAATGTCCGATTGTCTATTCAGATAGCAGCCGGTAAGACAGCTAACGGTTAGCAGGCCGCAGATGGGCGTTCAGGTAACGTCGCGACGGAGGAGCCAGCCGAATAACTCCTTCGGGTAGATAACGTCGGCAGTCCAGTTGTGAAGGCCCGGTGGGGCTCCGCGAAGGCAGCAAACCGGGTCCGGATAGGCGACTGCAGCCCAGGTGCGATTGATGGAACTCAGGAGTGATTGACGGAGCTTGCTAGCTCCGGAACAATTGATGTTTGCTCCGGAATCGACGAAGGCCGATAGTCACACGGATAGCAGCTAGCTAGCTGTGAGATCCGGGCATGAATGTCCAGAGAGCAGTCGAAATCCAGGGACATGGAGAGAAAAATTGGTCCGGTATGCTCCGCTCCGAGCCGCGCTGCGCCGTACAGAACTGGCGATAGACTTTCGAGCCAAAGGATAGCCGATGACCACAAACCGTGGTTAGCTGAACACCAACGACTTGCCAGTAAAGGAGCCAACTAGCTTCTGAACTAGCTTCTGGATTAGCTTCTGGCTAGTTTCAGGCAAGCCTCCTGGAGTTTCTGGCTAACTTCTTGGAGGATTACAGATCTGAGGTAAATAATACTTTTTTATAAATATACATTGGTGAGGCGGGTTGCAGGAGAGTGTTTTGAAGATGAGTTGATGGAAAATAAAAATAAAATGTATGTGAAAAAGTTGTAAATATATATATATACAGGACACGACAAGACGAGGACAAAAGACGTCTGAACTGCTATGCCACCTTGGAACCAATTAATTAACATGATGCCTTCTAATTGCAGCCGCTGTACTCGCCTTACGGCGAGGATATCTGTGCTGCAAGCCCAGCTTCAGACGCAATCGTTAGGCAAGGGTAATTTCAGTGTAGGAAAGGATGAAACAGCGTCTGTGGCACCAGTAAGTACAGATAGTAGTGTAAATCCCCTGGCACAGTCCCCGCAGCCGGACAACTTTCTCACGGTTTCTGGAAGGAAATGCTGTAGGAACGCTCAACCGGTGTCGCTCATTCAGCCGACAGAAACTTTCAACCGGTTTTCCCCATTAAGCAGCGGGTCGGAGTCAGAGGCCGATTCTTCTCTGGTCTCTACTCCTCCCGTTACGGGGTCTGAGACGCCGAAGCTTCCCACCATTAGCTCTGACAAATTGAAAACTCTAGTCATTGGCGACTCCATTACCCGCAGTATTAGACTTAAAGCGAATCATCCAGCGATCATACACTGTTTACCCGGGGGCAGGGCTACCGACGTTAAGGCTAATCTGAAGATGGTGCTGGCTAAAGCTAAAACTGGCGAGTGTAGAGAGTATAGAGATATTGTTATCCACGTCGGCACCAACGATGTTAGGATTAAACAGTCAGAAATCATCAAGCGCAACATAGCTTCTGCGTGCATATCAGCTAGAAAGATGTGTCGGCATCGAGTAATTGTCTCTGGCCCCCTCCCAGTTAGGGGGAGTGATGATCTCTACAGCAGAGTCTCACAACTCAATCGCTGGTTGAAAACTGTTTTCTGCCCCTCCCAAAAGTTAGAATATGTAGATAATTGGCCCTCAACCACAAACAGGACCAAGCCTGACCTGCTGAGGAGTGACGGACTCCATCCTAGCTTGAGGGGTGCTCTCATCTTATCTACCAACATAGACAGGGCTCTAACTCCTCTAGCTCCACAATGAAATAGGGTGCAGGCCAGGCAGCAGGCTGTTAGCCAGCCTGCCAGCATAGTGGAGTCTGCCATTAGCACAGTCAGTGTAGTCAGCTCAGCTATCACCATTGAGACCGTGTCTGTGCCTCGACCTAGGTTGGGCAAAACTAAACATGGCGGTGTTCGCCTTAGCAATCTCACTAGGATAAAGACCACCTCCATTCCTGTCATTACTGAAAGAGATCATGATACCTCACATCTCAAAATAGGGCTACTTAATGTTAGATCCCTTACTTCAAAGGCAATTATAGTCAATGAACTAATCACTGATCATAATCTTGATGTGATTGGCCTGACTGAAACATGGCTTAAGCCTGATGAATTTACTGTTTTAAATGAGGCCTCACCTCCTGGCTACACTAGTGACCATATCCCCCGTGCATCCCGCAAAGGTGGAGGTGTTGCTAACATTTACGATAGCAAATTTCAATTTACAAAAAAAAAAAAAAACACATTTTCGTCTTTTGAGCTTCTAGTCATGAAATCTATGCAGCCTACTCAATCACTTTTTATAGCTACTGTTTACAGGCCTCCTGGGCCATATACAGCGTTTCTCACTGAGTTCCCTGAATTCCTATCGGACCTTGTAGTCATAGCAGATAATATTCTAATCTTTGGTGACTTTAATATTCACATGGAAAAGTCCACAGACCCACTCCAAAAGGCTTTCGGAGCCATCATCGACTCAGTGGGTTTTGTCCAACATGTCTCTGGACCCACTCACTGTCACAGTAATACGCTGGACCTAGTTTTGTCCCATGGAATAAATGTGGTGGATCTTAATGTTTTTCCTCATAATCCTGGACTATCGGACCACCATTTTATTACGTTTACAATTGCAACAAATAATCTGCTTAGACCCCAACCAAGGAACATCAAAAGTCGTGCTATAAATTCAGACAACACAAAGATTCCTTGATGCCCTTCCAGACTCCCTCTGCCTACCCAAGGACGCCAGAGGACAAAAATCAGTTAACCACCTAACTGAGGATCTCAATTTAACCTTGCGCAATACCCTAGATGCAGTTGCACCCCTAAAAACTTAAAAAATGTCTCATAAGAAACTAGCTCCCTGGTACACAGAAAATACCCGAGCTCTGAAGCAAGCTTCCAGAAAATTGGAACGGAAATGGCGCCACACCAAACTGGAAGTCTTCCGACTAGCTTGGAAGGACGGTACCGTGCAGTACCGTAGAGCCCTTACTGCTGCTCGATCATCCTGTTTCTAACTTAATTGAGGAAAATAAGAACAATCCGAAATTCCTTTTTAATACTGTCGCAAAGCTAACTAAAAAGCAGCATTCCCCAAGAGAGGATGACTTTCACTTTAGCAGTGATAAATTCATGAACTTCTTTGAGGAAAAGATTATGATTATTAGAAAGCAAATTACGGACTCCTCTTTAAACCTGCGTATTCCTCCAAACCTCAGTTGTCCTGAGTCTGCACAACTCTGCCAGGACCTAGGATCAAGAGAGACGCTCAAGTGTTTTAGTACTATATCTCTTGACACAATGATGAAAATAATCATGGCCTCTAAACCTTCAAGCTGCATACTGGACCCTATTCCAACTAAACTACTGAAAGAGCTGCTTCCTGTGCTTGGCCCTCCTATGTTGAACATAAACGGCTCTCTATCCACTGGATGTGTACCAAACTCACTACAAGTGGCAGTAATAAAGCCTCTCTTGAAAAAGCCAAACCTTGACCCAGAAAATATAAAAAACTATCGGCCTATATCGAATCTTCCATTCCTCTCAAATTTTAGAGAAGGCTGTTGCGCAGCAACTCACTGCCTTCCTGAAGACAAACAATGTACACGAAATGCTTCAGTCTGGTTTTAGACCCCATCATAGCACTGAGATGGCACTTGTGAAGGTGGTAAATGACATTTTAATGGCATCGGACCGAGGCTCTGTATCTGTCCTCGTGCTCCTAGACCTTAGTGCTGCTTTTGATACCATCGATCACCACATTCTTTTGGAGAGATTGGAAACCCAAATTGGTCTACACGGACATGTTCTGGCCTGGTTTAGATCTTATCTGTCGGAAAGATATCAGTTTGTCTCTGTGAATGGTTTGTCCTCTGACAAATCAACTGTAAATTTCGGTGTTCCTCAAGGTTCCGTTTTAGGACCACTATTGTTTTCACTATATATTTTACCTCTTGGGGATGTTATTCGAAAACATAATGTAAACTTTCACTGCTATGCGGATGACACACAGCTGTACATTTCAATGAAACATGGTGAAGCCCCAAAATTGCCCTCGCTAGAAGCATGTGTTTCAGACATAAGGAAGTGGATGGCTGCAAACTTTCTACTATTAAACTCGGACAAAACAGAGATGCTTGTTCTAGGTCCCAAGAAACAAAGAGATCTTCTGTTGAATCTGACAATTAATCTTAATGGTTGTACAGTCGTCTCAAATAAAACTGTGAAGGACCTCGGCGTTACTCTGGACCCTGATCTCTCTTTTGAAGAACATATCAAGACCATTTCGAGGACAGCTTTTTTCCATCTACGTAACATTGCAAAAATCAGAAACTTTCTGTCCAAAAATGATGCAGAAAAATTAATCCATGCTTTTGTCACTTCTAGGTTAGACTACTGCAATGCTCTATTTTCCGGCTACCCGGATAAAGCACTAAATAAACTTCAGTTAGTGCTAAATACGGCTGCTAGAATCCTGACTAGAACCAAAAAATTTGATCATATTACTCCAGTGCTAGCCTCTCTACACTGGCTTCCTGTCAAAGCAAGGGCTGATTTCAAGGTTTTACTGCTAACCTACAAAGCATTACATGGGCTTGCTCCTACCCATCTCTCTGATTTGGTCCTGCCGTACATACCTACACGTACGCTACGGTCACAAGACGCAGGCCTCCTAATTGTCCCTAGAATTTCTAAGCAAACAGCTGGAGGCAGGGCTTTCTCCTATAGAGCTCCATTTTTATGGAACGGTCTGCCTACCCATGTCAGAGACGCAAACTCGGTCTCAACCTTTAAGTCTTTACTGAAGACTCATCTCTTCAGTGGGTCATATGATTGAGTGTAGTCTGGCCCAGGAGTGGGAAGGTGAACAGAAAGGCTCTGGTGCAACGAACCGCCCTTGCTGTCTCTGCCTGGCCGGTTCCCCTCTTTCCACTGGGATTCTCTGCCTCTAACCCTATTACAGGGGCTGAGTCACTGGCTTGCTGGGGCTCTCTCATGCCGTCCCTGGAGGGGGTGAGTCACCTGAGTGGGTTGATTCACTGTTGTGGTCATCCTGTCTGGGTTGGCGCCCCCACCTTGGGTTGTGCCGTGGCGGAGATCTTTGTGGGCTATACTCAGCCTTGTCTCAGGATGGTTGTTGGTGGTTGAAGATATCCCTCTAGTGGTGTGGGGGCTGTGCTTTGGCAAAGTGGGTGGGGTTATATCCTTCCTGTTTGGCCCTGTCCGGGGGTGTCCTCGGATGGGGCCACAGTGTCTCCTGACCCCTCCTGTCTCAGCCTCCAGTATTTATGCTGCAGTAGTTTATGTGTCAGGGGGTTGGGGTCAGTTTGTTATATCTGGAGTACTTCTCCTGTCCTATTCGGTGTCCTGTGTGAATCTAAGTGTGCGTTCTCTAATTCTCTCCTTCTCTCTCGGAGGACCTGAGCCCTAGGACCATGCCCCAGGACCATGCCCCAGGACTACCTGACATGATGACTCCTTGCTGTCCCCAGTCCACCTGGCCATGCTGCTGCTCCAGTTTCAACTTCCACCTGACTGTGCTGCTGCTCCAGTTTCAACTGTTCTGCCTTATTATTATTATTATTATTATTATTATTATTCGACCATGCTGGTCATTTATGAACATTTGAACATCTTGGCCATGTTCTGTTATAATCTCCACCCGGCACAGCCAGAAGAGGACTGGCCACCCCACATAGCCTGGTTCCTCTAATGGTTTCTTCCTAGGTATTGGCCTTTCTAGGGAGTTTTTCCTAGCCACCGTGCTTCTACACCTGCATTGCTTGCTGTTTTAGGCTGGGTTTCTGTACAGCACTTTGAGATATCAGCTGATGTACGAAGGGCTATATAAATACATTTGATTTGATTTGATTTGATATCGATTGCGCAACCAGGGCGGGAAAAACCTCGGATCATTGCTATTCCAACTTCCGCGACGCATATAAGGCCCTGCCCCGCCCTCCTTTCGGAAAAGCTGACCGACTACATTTAGTTGATCCCTGCCTACAGACAGAAACTAAAACAAGAAGCTCCCGCGCTGAGGTCTGTTCAACGCTGGTCCGACCAATCTGATTCCACACTCCAAGACTGCTTCCATCACATGGACTGGGATATGTTCCGTATTGCGTCAGACGGCAACATTGATGAATACGCTGATTCGGTGTGAGAGTTCATTAGAACGTGCGTTGAAGATGTAGTTCCCATAGCAACGATTAAAACATTCCCAAACCAGAAACTGTGGATTGATGGCAGCATTCGCGTGAAACTGAAAGCGCGAACCACTGCTTTTAATCAGGGCAAGGTGACTGGAAACATGACCGAATACAAACAGTGTATCTGCCGCAAGACAATCAAACAAGCTAAGCGTCAGTATAGAGACAAAGTAGAATCTCAATTCAACGGCTCCGAAACAAGAGGTATGTGGCAGGGTCTACAGTCAATCACGGATTACAAAAAGAAAACCAGCACTGTCACGGACCAGGATGTCTTGCTCCCAGGCAGACTAAATAACTTTTTTGCCCGCTTTGAGGACAATACAGTGCCACTGACACTGCCCGCAACTAAAAAATGCGGACTCTCCTTCACTGCAGCCGACGTGAGGAAAACATTTAAACGTGTCAACCCTCGCAAGGCTGAAGGCCCAGACGGCATCCCCAGCCGCACCCTCAGAGCATGCGCAGACCAGCAAGCTGGTGTGTTTATGGACATATTCAATCAATCCCTATCCCAGTCTGTTGTTCCCACATGCTTCAAGAGGGCCACCATTGTTCCTGTTCCCAAGAAAGCTAAGGTAACTGAGCTAAACGACTACCCCGTAGTACTCACTTCCGTCATCATGAAGTGCTTTGAGAGACTAGTCAAGGACCATATCACCTCCACCCTACCTGACACCCTAGACCCACTCCAATTTGCTTACCGCCCAAATAGGTCCACAGACGATGCAATCTCAACCACTGCACACTGCCCTAACCCATCTGGACAAGAGGAATACCTATGTGAGAATGCTGTTCATCGACTACAGCTCGGCATTTAACACCATAGTGCCCTCCAAGCTCGTCATCAAGCTCGAGACCCTGGGTCTCGACCCCGCCCTGTGCAACTGGGTACTGGACTTCCTGACGGGTCGCCCCTAGGTGGTGAGGGTAGGCAACAACATCTCCACCCCGCTGATCCTCAACACTGGGGCCCCACAAGGGTGCGTTCTGAGCCCTCTCCTGTACTCCCTGTTCACCCACGACTGCGTGGCCACGCACGCCTCCAGCTCAATCATCAAGTTTGCAGACGACACAACAGTGGTAGGCTTGATTACCAACAACGACGAGACGGCCTACAGGGAGGAGGTGAGGGCCCTCGGAGTGTGGTGTCAGGAAAATAACTTCACACTCAACGTCAACAAAACTAAGGAGATGATTGTGGACTTCAGGAAACAGCAGATGGAACACCCCCCTATCCACATCGATGGAACAGTAGTGGAGAGGGTAGTAGTTAAGTTCCTCGGCGTACACATCACAGACAAACTGAATTGGTCCACCCACACAGACAGCATCGTGAAGAAGGCGCAGCAGCGCCTCTTCAACCTCAGGAGGCTGAAGAAATTCGGCTTGTCACCAAAAGCACACAAACTTCTACAGATGCACAATCGAGAGCATCCTGTCGGGCTGTATCACCACCTGGTACGCCAACTGCTCCACCCACAACCGTAAGGCTCTCCAGAGGGTAGTGAAGTCTGCACAATGCATCACCGGGGGCAAACTACCTGCCCTCCAGGACACCTACACCACCCGATGTCACAGGAAGGCCATAAAGATCATCAAGGACAGCAACCACCCGAGCCACTGCCTCAGGCAGTTCACCCCGCTATCATCCAGAAGTGAGGTCAGTACAGGTGCATCAAAGCTGGGACCGAGAGACTGAAAAACAGCTTCTCTCTCAACGCCATCAGACTGTTAAACAGCCACCACTAACATTGAGTGGCTGCTGCCAACACACTGACTCAACTCCAGCCACTTTAATAATGGGAATTGATGTAAAATATATATCACTAGCCACTTTAAACAATGCTACCTAATATGTTTACATACCCTACATTATTCATCTCATATGTATACATATATACTGTACTCTATATCATCTACTGCATCCTTATGTAATACATGTATCACTAGCCACTAACTATGCCACTTAGTTTACATACTCATCTCATATGTATATACTGCACTCAATACCATCTATTGTATCTTGCTTATGCCGCTCTGTACCACTGTACCACTGTATCACTCATTCATATATCTTTATGTACATATTCTTTATCCCCTTACACTTGTGTCTATAAGGTAGTAGTTTTGGAATTGTTAGCTAGATTACTTGTTGGTTATTACTGCATTGTCAGAACTAGAAGCACAAGCATTTCACTACACTCACATCTGCTAACCATGTGTATGTGACAAATACAATTTGATTTGAAAATAATAATTAATATTACCTGATTGAGCTAATCATGTAAATGTAATTAACTAGAGAGTCGGGCACCACAAAATATTTATAGAGCTGTTATCTTCCAAATACTCTTAAAGACCTAGTAATATTTCACATCAATAGCAGTCAATATTATTCGTCATCTTAATTCAGTCTCATCTGAAAGTTGTAAATTCTCTGCATGAACCCTAATGATTTATTTACTAAATACCTAACTAATCACACAGAATTACACATACACAGAATTAAATAATAACTTGATTACAAATTACGTCATAAAGGAAAACGTCCCTAGCGTGCGGAACAGATATGACAGCTTGTTACACAAAAGAAAGGGGCTGGGTTTGAGTGAAAGAGCGGGAAGACTGAGGAACAAAAGGGAAGAAGCTGTGCTATCGTAAATACAGTATCTTATACATTCGAAATTACCGGCCATTTGGAAAAGGAAAATGCAATAAATATTTACTCTGAGCTGCGCTTCGGTAGGTTGGTGGTAGATGGAAGGTACAGGCCTCCTTATTTTCACTCTGTCAAATAGGTTAGTACTGTGAAGTAACTACAATGTTGATCCATCTTCATTTTTATCCTATCTCAGCCATTACACACTAACTATTTTAGAGTCACTATTGGCCTCATGGTTGAAATCTTTGAACTGTTTCCTTACTCTCCGCCAACTGAGTTAGGAAAGGCACCTGTATTTTTGTAGTGACTGGCTGTATTGATGCGCCATACACAGTGTAATTAATAACTTCACCATGCTCAAAGCGATATTCAATGTGTTCTTTTTTACCCATCTACCAATAGGTGCCCTTCTCAGAGAGGCATTGGAAAACCTCCCTGGTCTTTGTGGTTGAATCTGTGTTTGAAATTCACTGCTCGACTTAATTGTATTTGTGGGGTACAGAGAGGATGTAGTCATTCAAAAATCATGTTAAACACTACTATTGCACACAGAATTAATCCATGTAATTTATGTGACTTGTTAAGCACATCTTTACTCCTGAACTTATTTAGGCTTGACATAACAAAGGGGTTGAATACTTAGACATTTCATCTTTTCTTTTTTTATTAATGAATTTGTACAAATTATACTTTGACATTATGGGGTATTGTGTGTAGTCCAGTGACACAAAATCTCAATTCAATCAATTATACATTTAGGCTGTAACAAAGACATTTGGAAAAGTGTAAATACTTTGAAGGCACTGTTGAAGGCACCTCTAATGCAGAATCTTCTGTTTTGTTGTGAAGTTAAATGATGATATCGCATCACTTCTCGAAATGGATTCCCCATCAGTTCAGTGTGAAAATACATTTTTTAATCTTTGGTCACCGTAAGCATCATTGTTGATTGCCGCAAGCCACTGGCAGCATCGACGTAAATCTCTGGTTTAGTAGCACGTTGAAAGAAAATACATTTTTGTGCTGTTTGGAATTAGCACAGCCAGACACAGAACACCACACAGGCATGATGACAAACATGAGTGAAAAACAAATGTTTTCTTAAATCTTGTTTGAGAAGTTCTGAGATTACTCTGTGTTGGTCGTTGGAAGCAAACAATGCCATTATCCCAGTTTGTGAGAATGCTCCATCTACCTACCAGGGCGGTATCTGCATTTCGCAATGAATGTCGGACTTTGTGGTTCACTATAAGCGCAAGTTGAAACTCAGTCTACCAGTGAAATGAAAATGTGTTTGCTTGTGGTTTGGATAATTTGGATGTTTATGACAAAACGTAATGTTATAGTAGGAATGACTTTGTCGTAGCAGAGCCACGGTGACATTTCCCTTTAAAAGTTTGGAACAGTGTGTGTTTGTTGGAGAGAGGTGTGTGTGTATGAGAGAGACCGAGAGGAAGGAAGGAGATGTGTGTTAACTGAAGAGTAAAATGTTTTATGCAGTGTTTTCCCTTACTCCCACAATGACAAGCAGATCATTATGCATGTATATTTCTTCCTCCCATTCCTCCAGCCAAATCACAGATAGAACACTGCATAGAATGACTGATAGTCTATTATACACTGAACAGTGTGAAGTTAAATTCAATGTGTTGTACTGAGTAGAAGTGTGAATTTCAGATACAGGTTTTTGCGTAGCACATGTGCAGAACATTTAGAAAACAGGAACAAGCGCGAACAGGACAATAGACCCCTTTGAAAAGGGGCGAACCGTCTCCAATGAGACGGGGCGAACAGGACAATAGGTCCCTTTGAAAGGTAAAGTTAGCTTACTCACTCAAACCCATGTAATTTTTGTCTTATGTTGCACCTAACTCATGCTTTCCAGGAATATTATCATCATGTTGCAGAGTATTTTAAGATGTCGTTATTAACAAATTGGCAAAAAGTACAGAAAATGTAAAATGCACATAAAATCAACTGTGTACTGGATTTGCATTGTCTTGTGTCAGGTGAACTGTTGTGTCCTAAATGTTATGTCTAATAATTTCCCATAATCGCCAAATAGTTCCCTTTCAATTGCTACCATGCTTTTGCATTTCATATTTCTTCTGTAAGAAACATTTAAATGTAGCCCTATTCATATAGGCCAATTCCAAAGTGTAAACGGTTAACAATTGTTAAGAGAATATTGCTTATGTGAACCATGCTGCTTTATAAGCACAGGCTGTCACCGACTTGTTGCGTTTCCAGGGTTAATAAAAGACCAAAATCTTTCGTTGTCGAGTTAAAACCGCCACGTAGAGAAGCACTTTGCAGTGTTTTCTTGCAGGCATTTCACTAGGTTGTCTCAAGGAAATGCAGCTTCCCATGTACTGCACATGTAGTGTTTAAAGGGGAGGAAGGTACCCAGCACTGAGTATACCTTGTCACAGCCAGAACCATTGTGCTTAGGGAAAGCCGAAGGGGTGTTGATGGTTGGGGAGTGGGATTGTGGGTTGGGTGAAAATTGGGTAGTCAATGAAGTATGGAAAACCGCTTGTTAAATCGATGTTCTGAAGAACTACTTGTTTGAAGTTTTACAGAGGATGAATATTGGACCTATGTATGTAGGTCTGATTAGATTACTGTACAAATGTACAGTAGCTCAGATCCTGACTAATGAAAATGTTTCCTCCCAGTTCTCCCCATCACGTGGCACAAGAAAGGGTCGTCCTGCTAGTCCTCTCCTTTTTTCTGTGGCTATCGAGCCATTGGCGGAAGCTTTTAAATCTTATCCACCCATGGTGTTCTTATAGGTAGGTGCGAACATTGGTCTCACTATACGCTGATTACATTTAGCTTTTACCTCACAAAAGAAGAAATTTCACTCCACTATTAGTTGACATCCTGAAAGAATTACGGGCCTTATTCAGGATAAACCTAACAAAGAGTATAATCATGCCTTTTAACAGGGCAGCTATGCAGAACCCAATTTTAGGCCAGCCGTTTTCTTGGAGACTTCAGAAAATGACTAACCTGGGATTGCAAATTCCTTCTGAAATTAATGACATCTCAACTGAACTATACTCCACTTCTCAAAAAGGTTGGGGAAGAATGAATCTTATTTGGTGTGTGAATTGTGTAAAAATAAATGTATGACCAAAATGATTGCAAATGGGAAAGTTTGAAAAATGTACAAAGTTTTTTTCTAACAACTTCATTTCTGTGGAAATGGAAACCTCCCAGAGTGAAACTCACAACTTTATGCAAACCATACTCATAAGGAGGGCTTACTCTACCTGACTTCCAGTTGTATTACTGGGCATCTCAGTTCAAGGCTGTGTGGGTATGGCAAGATACAAGAAGTTCACCCCCTTGGAGACAGACAGAGGAAGAGTGTATTTTCCCTGTTTCATTAGCATTTTTACCTTAATAACATTGTATGATTAAGTAATTAATTTGCCCACCTAAAGCTTTGATTGGTCTTACAAACACTTTAATAAAACAATACTCTAAACATATTGATTTAAGTCAATAAACAAACAGAAGGGCATAGATCTGTGGTCAGATGAAAGTAGTCAGATGAAGCAGATGCTAAACTGTTTTGCTAGCACAGACTGGAATATGAACCGGGATTCTTCCGATGGCAATGAGGAGTACACCACATCAGTCACTGGCTTCATCAATAAGTGCATTGATGAAGTCGTCCCCACAGTGACTGTACATACATACCCCAACCAGAAGCCATAGATTACAGGCAACAACCACACTGAGCTAAAGGGTAGAGCTGCCGGTTTCAAGGAACGGGACATTAACCTGGAAGCATAAGAAATCCCACTATGACCTCCGGCGAACCATCAAATAGGCAAATTCGGATATGTCAGGGCTTGCAAACTATTACAGACTACAAAGGGAAGCGCAGAAGAGAGCTGCCCAGTGACACGAGCCTACCAGACAAGCTAAATAACCTCTATGCTCACATCGAGGCAAGTAACACTGAAACATGCATATGAGAGCATCAGCTATTCCAGACGACTGTGTGATCACGCTCTCCACAGCTGACGTGAGCGAGTCCTTTAAAAGGTCAACATTCACAAGGCCGCAGGGCCAGACAGATTACCAGGACGTGTACTCCAAGCAGGCGCCGACCAACTGGCAATTGTCTTCACTGACATTTTCAACCTCTCTCTGCCTTAGTCTGTAATACCAACAGGTTTCAAGCAGATCACCATAGTCCCTGTGCCCAAGAACACTAAGGTAACCTGCCTAAATGACTGACTACCGACCCGTAGCACTCACGTCTGTAGCCATGAAATGCTTTGAAAGGCTGGTCATGGCTCACATCAAAACCATTATCCCAGAAACTCTAGACCCACTCCAATTTGCATACCGCACCAACAGATCCACAGATGATGCAATCCATATCGCACTCCACACTGTACTTTCCCACCTGGACAAAAGGAACACCTATATGAGAATGCTATTCATTGATTACAACTCAGCGTTCAACACCATTACCGCCCTCAAAGCTCATCACTAAGCTAAGGACCCTGGGACTAAACACCTCTCTCTGCAACTGGATCTTGGACTTCCCTACGGGCTGCCCCCAGGTGGTAAGGGTAGGTAACAACACATCCACCACGCTGATTCTCAACACGGGGGCCCCTCGGGGGTGCATGCTCAGTCCCCTCCTGTACTCCCTGTTCACTCATGAATGCATGGCCAGGCACGACTCCAACACCATCATTAAGTTTTCTGATGACACAAAAATGGTAGGTAGGCCTGATCACAGACAACGATGAAACAGTCTATAGGGAGGAGGTCAGAGACCTGACCCGTGTGGTGCAAGGACAACAACCTCTCCCTCAATGTGATCAAGACAAAGGAGAGGAATGTGGACTACAGGAAAAGGAGGGCCGAACACACCCCCATTCTCATTGAAGAGCCTGTAGTGGAGAGGGTTGAGAGCTTCAAGTTCCTTGGTGTCCAAATCACCAACAAACTATCAAGGTCCAAGCACATGAAGGGAACGACCAAACCTATTCCCCCTCAGGAGACTGAAAAGATTTGGTATGGGTCCTCAGATCCTCAAAAGGTTTTACAGCTGCAATATCGAGAGCATCCTGACAGGTTGCGTCACTGCCTGATATGGCAACTGCTCGGCCTCTGACCGCAAGGCACTACAGAGGGTAGTGGGTACAGCCCAGTACATCCCCCGGGCCAAGCTTCCTGCCATCCAGGACCTCTATAACAGGCAGTGACAGAGGAAGGCCTACAAATTGTTAAAGACCCTAGCCACTCTAGTCATAGACTGTTCTCTCTGTTACTGCATGGCAAGGGGTACTGGAGTGTCAAGTCTTGGTCCAAGAGAATTCTAAACAGCTTCTACCCCCAAGCCATAAGACTCCTGAACTGCTAATCAAATGGCTGCCCAGACTATTTGCATTGCCCCCCCCCCCCACGTTGCTGCTACTCTGTTATTATCTATGGCTATGCATTGTTGGTCAAGGGCTTGTAAGTAAGCATTTCACTGGAAGATCTACACTTGTTGTATCTGGCGCATATGACAAATATAACTTGATTTGATCTATATACAGTGGGGAGAACAAGTATTTGATAACCTGCAAAATCGGCAGTGTTTCCTACTTAAAGTATGTAGAGGTCTGTAATTTTTTATCACAGGTACACTTTAACTGTGAGAGATGAAATCTAAAACAAAAATCCAGAAAATAACATTGTATGATTAAGTAATTAATTTGCATTTTATTGCGCACAAGTATTTGTGATCACCTACCAACCAGTAAGAATTCTGGCTCTCTCAGATCTGTTAGTTTTTCTTTAAGAATCCCTCCTGTTCTCCACTCATTACCTGTATTAACTGCACCTGTTTGAACACGTTACCTGTATAAAAGACACCTGTCCACACACTCAATCAAACAGACTCCAACCTCTCCACAATGGCCAAGACCAGAGAGCTGTGTAAGGACATCAGGGGTAAAATTGTAGACCTGCACAAGGCTGGGATGGGCTACAGGACAATAGGCAAGCAGCTTGGTGAGAAGGCAACAACTGTTGGCGCAATTATTAGACAATGGAAGAAGTTCAAGATGACGGTCAATCACCCTTGGTCTGGGGCTCCATGCAAGATCTCACCTCGTGGGGAATCATGAGGAAGGTGAGGGATCAGCCCAGATCTACACGGCAGGACCTGGTCAATGATCTGAAGAGATCTGGGACCACAGTCTCAAAGAAAACCATTAGTAACACAAAATCCTGCAGCGCACGCAAGGTCCCCCTGCTCAAGCCAGCGCATGTCCAGGCCCGTCTGAAGTTTTCCAATGACCATCTGGATGATCCAGAGGAGGAATGGGAGAAGGTCATGTGGTCTGATGAGACAAAAATAGAGCTTTTTGGTCTAAACTCCACTCGCCGTGTTTGGAGGAAGAAGAAGGATGAGTACAACCCCAAGAACACCATCCCAACCGTAAAGCATGGAGGTGGAAATATAATTATTTGGGGATGCTTTTCTGCAAAGGGGACAGGATGACTGCACCGTATTGAGGGGAGGATGGATGGGGCCATGCATCACAAGATCTTGGCCAACAACCTCCCCTCAGTAAGAGCATTGAAGATGGGTTGTGGCTGGGTCTTCCAGCATGACACAGACCCGAAACACACAGCCAGGGAAACTAAGGAGTGACTCCGTAAGAAGCATCTCAAGGTCCTGGAGTGGCCTAGCCAGTCTCCAGACCTGAACCCAATAGAAAATCTTTGGAGGGAGCTGAAAGTCCATATTGCCCAGAGACAGCCCCAAAACCTGAAGTATCTGGAGAAGGTCTGTATGGAGGAGTGGGCCAAAATCCCTGCTGCATTGTGTGCAAACCTAGTCAAGAACTATTTTTATCATAGGTACACTTCAACTGTGAGAGATGTAATATAAAACAAAAATCCAGAAAATCACATTGTATGATTTTTAAGTAATTCATTTGCATTTTATTGCATGACATAAGTATTTGATACATCAGAAAAGCAGAACTTAATATTTGGTACAGAAACCTTTTGTTTGCAAATACAGAGATCATACGTATGATTGTATTTGCAAACAAAAGGTTTCTGTACCAAATATTAAGTTCTGCTTTTCTGATGTATCAAATACTTATGTCATGCAATAAAATGCAAATGAATTACTTAAAAATCATACAATGTGATTTTCTGGATTTTTGTTTTATATTACATCTCTCACAGTTGAAGTGTACCTATGATAAAAATTACAGACCTCTACATGCTTTGTAAGTAGGAAAACCTGCAAAATGAGCAGGGTATCAAATACTTGTTCTCCCCACTGTATGAACAAACACCTTTTTATAATAACCTCATCTTACCCAAACCCCTGAGGGATGCGATTACATTTTCTTCGTTCAACAAAGGAATTAAATAATTTGGTCATCTGTATAGAGAAGGTGAACTATTATCCTTATCTCATTATCAGTTACCTCAGAATAATTTCTTCAAGCACCTACAAGTTAGGCATTATGTTGCCACTCAACAGGGAGGTAGGATACAGGCCATGAGTAAATCTACAACTGATAAACTGTGTCTGGAGAGGAAAGGGGTAAAAGGTTGATGATGAAGCTCCGAAAGGCTTGCATAAAGCGACATGATGTCCTTGATCTAAGTTTTGAGGATGAGAAATGGGGGAAGCTCTTTTTAGATGGTTAGCATCTTTCATTTAACAGACGGAACAAGTTGATGAAATTCAATATTTTACATAGGGTCTAATTAACACCAGAGAGGCTGTTTAAAAGATCAATTCTAAACATTACATTTTTTGTCCAAGCTGTAAAATGGGTGTGGGCACATTTATGCATATGTTTTTGTCCTGCCCTGAACAAGGCAATTATTGGGAAGACATTCAGATCTTAACACAGGTCACTAAAATTGTACCACTAGACCCTTCCCTTATTCTTCTTGAAGATGACTCGGTTCTACCAGTTAATATTGGTAGATAAACGAGATTCATTAAATTGGCACTCATTGCAGCCAATAAATGCACAGCTTTTATATGGAAGGGTGACACTCCGCCAAGCAATCAGATGTGGATAAAATAACTAATTACCTATATTCCATTTGAAAAAATAACTTACAATTGACATAATAAACCCTTTGAATTTGCTGATGTCTGGCGGGACTTTCAGAAGTTTCTAGAGTCGTCACCTTAGCTGCCTCATTTGTTCTTCATATTTGTTTTTGCGTTGAATCATTTATTTTCTAGCATTGGATGTGAACGTCATTATGCCAATAAATATATTGTAAAAAATACATAAAATCTTCCAAACTTCCAGATGTAGCCTCAATCCAGTCTGTAGGACATAATGGCCTGAACCTGTTAAGGCTAGGGCAGAATACTGCCCCCGTTGGAGAAATGCGTGCCCATAGTAAACTGACAAAAAAATCTGTAAAAAATTGCTAATATATGCATATAATACATATTATTGAATAGAAAACTCTAAAGCTTCTAAAACCGTTTAAATTATGTCTCTATGTAAAGCAGAACTCACAGGGCATCCATTCTTCCAAACTCTTTCTGTCATCAGAAAAGTTGGCCCAACTTTGACGTCATCGCCCCCACCCTTCCCAACCAGCTACAGATCTGGAAACAGTTTCTCTTCAGCGCGATGTCCTCTTTCAATGGGGCACGTCCTTGTGAAGATTGCGCGCTCCCTCACCCTTTTGCGGGGCGAAACCCTCCGGTCACGCAATAATACGTACGCGCGTCTGCAATTTCTCTTCCTTTGTTCCAAGATCCACCAAACGACGTAGGCTTCTCCTTTCGAGCTTAGATATTTTATATATGATTAAAACATGTTTTAGCTCGAATTTGAACTTAGTTTGACCAGTTTAGTCGACATATAATATGTAATTTTGAAGTTTCGATGCGCAACCCATAGATTTGAGTGCTTTTCAGCCGAAATTAGTCTCGTTTGATAACACAAAGACACACATTTGAAAGGGAAACGCTGGTTTTGGTAAGTATGACTTCTTCCACGACTTCTGATCGAACAACGGCTAAGGTAAGGGAAGATTTGTGGTTATTATGTGTTTCTGTGGACTCCGAAATAGCGAAGCCATATTGCTAATCTATGAGCGCAGTCTCATATTATTGACAAGTGAACGAATTCTGTAACGTTAAAAATAAATGTAACACAGCTGTTTTATTAAGAAGAAGTGTATCTTTCTAAGTATATGTAGAACATGTATATTTAGTCAACGTTTATGATGTGTATTTCTGTTATCTGGCAGAGTTATCATAATTTCTCCGGGCATTGTTGTAGCATTTTTTAGCTATGACCTTCTATGTAAACCGTGATTTATGGATATAATTAGCATATTATTGAAAAAAACATAAATGTACTGTATAACATGTCCTATTCCTGTCATCTGATGAAGATTTTCAAAAGGTTAGTGAATTACTTTTAATCCTGCTTTTGTGATTGCATCTATTGTTCTACAAAATGGCTATGTAAATTAGCCTATCTTTGGTGGTGGTTTGACATAAATATGTGCTATGTTTTCACCGTAAAACATTTTAGAAATCTGACTTGGTGGCTAGATGAACAAGGTGTTTATCTTTCATTTGAGCTATTGGACTTGTTAATGTGTGGAGGTTAAATATTTCTAAGAATATTTTTGCGTTCTGTGTGCGCTACTGTGTCAGTTGAGCAGTGGGGGAGGGTGCCCTAGCGGGACGTGTGGTGCCAACAGGTTTTAAGAGCGTCTGCTAAATTACTAAAATATAAATATCATGTGTTTGCCCATAATATTTATGGGGGTGCCTTGATTTGTTATGGCTCCCCTGATCAAACTGTAGGGTTAAAATAATTTAGATATTGAGAACAAAGAGCAAGTTTAGGATATTTAACAATGGTCAGTCATGTTAAAGAGCATTACATGCATACAGTTCCTCTGGATTTTGTCTGAACACACTGTATAAATAGAGGAGGCTCACCCACCTTACATCCTGTGGGATACATTAACCAGCCATTCACTGTAATGCGGAATCTCAAACCGAACACTTTGAGCACTTGATATGTGTGTTCACGGGTAAATCGAGTCAATCTAATGCTAGTTGTCAAGTCATCAAGTGCTTCACTGAGCCCCTTCGGAAGCCTCTCTATCGAGTGTGCATCCTGTGTGGACCTAGCAATAACATAGTCAAAACTAAAAAAATTGTCCGAATAAGTCAACATAAATTAGAAATATGTAATTAATTTTGTTTGATTAAGTACATGAAAACTTGTCCAATAGCTAGCTAGCCAGCATATCCAACCCACTCCATTACAGCTGCACTAGGGTCAGGCAGCAGTAAGACACTGCATAGATTAAGACACTGCGGTACCGGCGTGAGATATAGCTCAGAAAATGTAACTCAATCCAGGGATGAGAAATGCGTGGTAGCCTGCAGATTAAATGACTGCTATTTTTTTCTGGAAATGGCTGCTGTTGCTTCTGCTACCTAGCACGAGGATGAATAGTACAGTTTTCCAGAAAACTAGCAGTCATTCAATCTTCTCTGCTTAACATTTGGTATAATTCGGAGCAAAGCGTATTTCTCAACCCTAGATTGAGGTACATTTTCCAAGCCATAACTCTTAATCTACACAAGAATGCTTTCCGATCCTAGTGCAGCTGTTTTATCACAATGAACAAGTTAATGAAGCAGCAACTGCCTGTTCTGACAAGTCAGTGCTGTAGCAAATCAGCTGCTGTGCCTGTGCACTCAGCTGAGCTGTCTGACAATGTTACAACGTAAATTGTAAACATTCTGAATTACTGCTGAAAAGTGAGAAGTAGTAGATCTTTGTCAGTAAAGCTGTCAAACTATCGGAAATAAGTGACAAGCAAAACGCTGTTTATCGGTGTAGTGTCCCAAATCCTAAACTAGCTTAAATTTCCATCCCAGTGTTTCTCAGTGGTAGGTAGCAGCAGGCAGTCTACAACAAGCTAAATAAGCTGATAAAATGACTGGCGACCGATATACTTGCACATATTTTGTGCAGAAGGAGAGAGAAGTCAGTTTGTTTTTACAACTTTCTCCCCGTCTATCGGAGTATACGTCTGTGTCACTCATGTTTAATATGAAATCATGCTACTACACAGGTCCTGGGAGAATGCTCGCGAATGGATTTTGGAATATAGGTAAGTGGCAGTTTGGATGTCGATGTTCATTTTGGCCAAAACACTTGCCAAAATCACTATGGAAAACATAAGCAAGTGGCCACTCGATAACGGGCTTAGGGGCCAAGTGTTCAGTTTGAGATTCACCCTAACAATGACGTTCCCCCAGCTAACAACCTAGACCAGGGTCTCGGTCCTGGTGCCCATTGCTGGGTGCATGTTTTGGCTGATTCAAATCAAAGCTTGATGATGATTTGGTTATTTGAGTGCTAGTGCAAAAAACGAAACATGCACCCAGGGTAGGCCCGAGGACCAAGTTTGGGAAACCCTGACCTATACTAGTGGTAGTCACTAATGTTTCAAAGGTAGAAACTTTTGTAAAACAAAATCACTGGTCGAGCCCTCATACCCAAACGGAGAAAGGGGGTTCGGGGATCAAAGTCAAATTGAGTCATACATGATATGAAATGGATTTATACATGATATTTAAGATAATATATATTACTTACATGGACCATCAAGCTATTTGATTCCTTGATTCTGTATTTTAGGACACTTGGGGATATCAGAAACAAATGTGTAAAATAATTAGATGAATCTTTAGAATCTGACCTTATTGCCATAGATGTGGGAAAGGGAACAATGGAACTCAGACTATTCTATTGTCCAGATTGGTGCACATTCAAACATATGCATCAAATCGTTCATGATTTATATATTGTAACAGGCTCACAATTACTTACATCTTATTTGGATATATTTCACTGCATAACATTTAGAAGTGACTGCTAAATGCTAACTCCCGTTCGTATAAGCTGGTTAGCATAGCTGGAATACATAAAAATCGGCGGTGGTAGTCAAACTGTAATGCAGTTGATTGGTGATTATGACATCCATACAAGCATTATTCTCCGATTTTGATCTCAATATAAACAATAGCCTGAATGTAGGCTAATTTTACAGGGTGGGAATCAGAACATTTCCTGGTCGACCCTTTTCCCCACGCGGTTCAATTGCATTTCCATTGTTTTTGTCGAGTTTGATTGACCTCTTTGCTGCCTTTATTATTTTAAAAAACGTTATGGCAAATTAGGTAATGGAAAATTTCAGTCTTAAGGAAGCATGCTTTGGAGTGATTGCAATGCATCAGAAAGGTAATGGAAAGTATAGGAAAACATCAGGGATGATCATCAAACAGTCATTTATTTTTTAAATTTCACCTTTATTACGCCAGTTGTGAAAAACTTCTCATGTAAAACTGCGATCTGGCAAAGCAGTGCGACAAACACAGAATTACACATGAAATAAACAAACGTACAGTCATTAACACAATAGGAAAAAAATCTATATACAGTGTGTACAAATGAGGTAAGATTAGGGAGGTAAGGCAATAAATAGGCCGTAGTGGCGAAGTAATTACAATTTAGCAATTAAACACTGGAAAACACATTTGTGGAGAATCAATTAATTTTCCTCAGTTATTCTGTCCAGATGTATCACTTTCCCTTCTAAGGAGTCCTGCGCAGCTTGTGCCATAGGTGGAAACAGACGACAAATACGTGTTCCTGGGAGTCTTTTAGAGATGGAGTGATAGTTGATAATAACTCCAACCATTCAAAATCTTCGAGACAAATTCGTAGGAAGAAAACGATTTCAAGATCGCTTTTACTGTTCCGTAACAAATAAGGTTACTCACAATTCTATGTGCATTCAGATGATTGTCTCGAGCTGCCAATTAAGTCGGCGAAAGAGGCTTGCATCTCGCGAGACCTGAAATGACTATACATGACCTAGAACATATTGTGGGCTAACAGGCTCCTAAGGCCTTATAGGCTAGTTACATTGCAAAAGGCCCCTCCGCTCCGAAGGGTCAACTGGCATGCCTCAAATAGACTCGATAACTCACAATGGCACAAAGACACCGAGGGTGAAGACTACTGTATATGGCAGACATATGTTTTGTGATGAAATACTATTGGTTGGTTCTAGCACATAGGCCTATTTGAAGAGAGCTAGAGAAATGTCACAAATCCCTATGGAACTTTCATTGCGCACACCTGTCCATATTCCCAATTATTGTATTTGTTCACCATGGTGCTGTCGATTATTGTTCCCATGTCCGTTGGTCGTGTGAGTACCTATGCTGTGTGTTTTGGCTTTCGTGCCATTATGGATTCCGCAGATGATTACGGGTCATGTCCTGTGTGATAATCAATGAGCGATTGTGCTATTTTTTCAAGGTACAACGCTATTTTGTTGGGGTCTCAACCCTGTGTTTTGTAGACATGTTTGTTTGGTCTTCGTCCCCGTGCATTTACTCGGCACGCTGTAATATGGGTAAAATAAAAGACCCTAGTATGCATTCCTGCGCCTGTCTCCCAAATCATTCATACCAACATGACAGAATAATCAACCATTGAGGGAGATAGCGGGAATGCCCTGTCCGACAACGCTGTGACTGGTCTGTCCGGTGCCGCCATAACTTCGGCAGCTGCAACTGGGTCATCCGACTTCGCCACAACGGGTCCATTTCATGATAGCGCGCTTGGAGTTTGCGAAAAGGCACCTAAAGGACTCAAGATTCTCTGGTCTGATAAAAATCAAGATCGAACTCTTTGGCCTGAATGCCAAGCATCACTTCTGGGGGAAACCTGACATAGGATCGAGGGAAAGATGAACGGAGCAAAGTACAGAGAGATCCTTGATGAAAACCTGCTCCAGAGATCCCAGGACCTCAGACTTGGGTGATGGTTCACCTTCAAACAGGAAAATGACCCTCGAGGCTGTAATTGCTGCCACAGGTGCTTCAACAAAGTACTGAGTAAAGGGTCTGAACACTTACTATATGCAAAAATGTGATATTTACGGGTTTGTGTACCCTCCGGCCGCGCCATACTGTACGTCTCAATCCCTCTCACTATGTTCTGTTGCCTCATGCAAGAACCATGGGAGGTTTCTCCTCCTGAATGACTAGGCAGCGCCACACTGTCCTCCTGGGGCTTAACTGTCCTTTGTTTGTATGTGTGCGTGCCTGTGTGTGCCCCTGCGTGAGTGTGCCTGTGTGTTTGTGTGCGTGTGTGTGACTGTTGGGGATCCCTTGTGTTTACCATCCTCTTATGTGTGTGTCTGTGCGTGCGTATGCAGTAACACCCCCTCTGGGCCCCTGATTATCAACCCCTAGGGCCTGGCCAGACTTTGTGCACAACCTGGAGAACTGCATCCAGTTTGGCACATCAGGTAAACTCCCATAGCCTGGAATCCAAACTATATTCTGAAATGAAGCAATGGTAAACTGAGCACATCAGTTTGGATTCCAGACTAACTATGTGCTATAAGAATACATGCTTGTGTTCATTTTAATCAATGAAATAATGTTAATGTGTTAATGTGTTAATAAAACCACTAGTCTCTGATTGTTGCAGTACTCCTAGTCTCCGGAAGGGGTCTCCCTACACCACAATAGCAAATACAGACGTGAAGCTGTATTCAGCGTGAACAAAACAGAGAAATGGGGTGTGGTGGTAGGTCTTTGTTTCTCTATTCTTAAGGGAGTGAGTTTGAATGACACTTACAACTACACCCCCAGCACCCTTCGGATGGAGCAAACATAGGCTACTGCAAAGAAATATAATCCATTTCAATGGGCTACAGTGCATCACAAATGAGATGTGTGATTAAGGTTGCAAAGGGAGGGTATATTACTAGTACATTTAGAAGTTTACCAGTAAACTACCAGAATTTTGGTAACTGTCAAGCTGTGGGGGGAATTTATCAGAAGACAACTACTATCCTTGTTGGCTACTTCAGATTATCACACGTCAGTAATTATCTTTAGCCCTCTGTGGCCTTATCACATGTAAAAAGATAACTAAATATGATTATTTTTAAATAAAACATTGAACAACAAAGCTGTTAAACATTATCGTAAATATAATTCATCACCTCTGAACTCCATTGATCAGTCCTTCCAGGATTCTCTGATTGCTATTACGGTTTTCTTCCATCAAAAGAGAGGAGGACCAAAATGCAGCGTGGTTATCTTTATACATCTTTAATGAAGATGATAAATGAACAATATACCTAAAGAAAATAACAGTGAAAAACCAAAACAGCCCTATCTGGTGTTTGTTTACACAGAGACAGGAACAATCACCCACGAAACACTCAAAGAATATGGCTGCCTAAATATGATTCCCAATCAGAGACAACGATAAACACCTGCTTCTGATTGAGAACCACTCTTAGGCAACCATAGACTCCACTAACCACAATCCCAAAACCTACAAAAAAAACCTAGACAAAACCAATACATAATTCACCCATGTCACACCCTGGCCTGACCAAAATAATAAAGACAACACAAAATAGGGCGTGACAATTGCAAATATATTTTTTCAAAAACAACAATTCCCTGCATATTATACAGGTGTTTGCAAATTTGACCAATCACCTCACTATTTCCACATAAAACAGTCAAATCGTTGCAATATTATCACATAAAACTGACCCGTCCCCGCAGTACAAAAAGAGGGCTCAAAAATTCAACCAATCACTGCACGTTTACTGCATTATATGTTTGTCAACAAACTTTGTCCCTCGTAAGCGCTTTTTAGCGACAAATTGGGCAAAATCATTATATATTGCATGCAAAATGTCAGAATTGCATCAGCAAAATCAAGCCTTTTTGCCCGCAAATATCACAAAAAATCCCTGCAAAATCCTGGTAGGACTGATTGATGTTTAATATAAGGGTTTCAGCATTAAATATCCTTTAAATTTTTCCCCCACTTTTATTTATTTTACTATGTCAATATGTCTTTGTTGTTAATATTTTGTCTTCAAACTGGGTGGCAGTTGTGAAAAAGTAAATAGTTTAAAGAGTTGCAAAGTCAATTGAATAGACTGCCATAGAAGACATGTTAATTCCCAAAATTACTGAATGTTCCAGTAACTTTGGTAAATTACCAGTAGCTTTGAACGCCTACAATATGTGTGATCAAATAAGTGTGTTGGTTGGTTATACCAATGTCTCTTTGCCCATTTTCAGAGGGAAGCAGAGTCTTATCATCTTTGTGTGGGCAGATGGACTCAATCTTTTTTAGAACATGTTTGTTTGTTTGTGTTGTTCTCTCTTTGTTCAATAAGTCCCCTAAGGACCTTGCATTTTAGCCCTGAGGTGGAATTGCATTGCCTCAATTCCCACCACCATCATTTGGACTTGACTGTTGTGCTCTCTATATTCAAAAGTTTGACAAAACTCTTGTTTGTTTAGATTTTCTTTCACAATAATGAACAGAATGCTTTTGCCAATCCATTAACTCGACAAATAATGTATAAAGACATCTGAACAAAGCCCGAACTTGGGTTGGCTCTCGGGTCGATGTGTACTGGCAGACAACAGTACAGTGTGTTACTGTACTGTTAGTGTGCCTCCTGTTTGCCTACTCTGGCAGATTCCTTTTCAGATATGTTGAATTCTTTGTAAGGTATTTTACTGTACCTGGCCATCCTACCTACAGTGCTTTCAGAAAGTGCTCACACCCCTTGACTTTTTCTTGACTGAATCAGGTTATCCACTAGGATTTTGCCTGTGCTTAGTTCTATTCTGTTTATTTTTATCTTAAAAATCTCCCTAGTCCTTGTCGATGACAAGCATACCCATAACATGATGCAGCCATCACCATGCTTGAAAATATGAAGAGTGGTACTCAGTGTTGTGTTGGATTTTGCCCCAAACATACCGCTTTTTATTCAGGACACAAATTACATTTCTTATTGCAAACAGGATGCATGTTTTGGAATATTTTTTAATTTATTCTGTACGGGCTTCTTTTTTCACTCTGTCATTTAGGTTAGTATTGTGGAGTAACTACAATGCTGTTGATCCATTCTCAGGCTTCTTCTATCACAGCCACTAAACTGTAACTGTTTTAAAGACACCATTGGCCTCATGATGAATTCCCTGAGCGGTTTCCTTACTCTCCGGCAACTGAGTTTGGAAGGATGCCTCTATCTTTGTAGTGACTGGGTGTATTGAAACACCATCCAATGTGTAATTTATAACTTCACCAAGGGATATTCAATGTCTGCTATTTTTTTCCCCCATCTACCAATAGGTGCCCTTCCTTGCGAGGCATTGGAAAACCTCCCTTGTCTTTGTGGTTGAATCTGTGTTTGAAATTCCATGCTCGACTGAGGGACCTTACAGATAATTGTATGTGTGGGATACAGAGATGAGGTAGTCATATCAAAATCATGTTAAACACTATTATAGCACATATAGTGAGTCCATGCAACTTATTATGTGACTTGTTAAGCACATTTTTGCTATAACAAAAGGTTTGAATACTAAAGACATTTCAGATTTTCATTTGTAATTAATAAAAAATAGAAAACATCATTCCACTTTTACCTTATGGGGTATTGTGTGTAGGCCAGTGCCACAAAATCTAAATTTAATAAATGTTCAGTTCAGGCTGTAACACAACAAAATGTGTAAAAAGCCAGAAGGGTGTAAATACTTTCTGAAGGCCAAAATGTCAAAAAAATATGTGAACCCTTTGGAATTACCTGGATTTCTGTATGAATTGGTCATCAACTTTGATTTGATCATCATCTAAGTCACAACAATAGACAAACACAGTTTGAACCTGTTAGAGATAGGGGTCAGTATTTCCCCTTTGGATGAATTGCGTGCCCATAGTGAACTGCATCAAAATCTGTCCTAAATTGCTAATATATGCATATTATTATTAATATTGGATAGAAAACACTCTGAAGTTTCTAAAAACCGTTTGAATTATGTCTGTGAGTATAACAGAACTCACAGGGCAGGCAATCTTACAAACTAGTTTTGAAATCCTGAAAGTTGGGGCAACATTGATGTCATCGCCCCCTCCCTTCCCAACAAGTTATGGATCTGGAAATACTTCCTATGTCTTCCACTAGATGTCCTCATTCAGTAGAAAGCGTAATGGAGCATTTGCTGTGAACTTTGACCTAATGGGAAGGGAAGGAAAGTAGTAAGTGTCGCAAAAGATTTCCATGTGCTTGAGGCGCGTTTGCGTTTGAGTGCTTCGGCTGTTCCAATCAGCCCCAGATGAACATGAATGGTCCGGTTGGAATGCTATTCGATCTGTATGATTATAACATCCTGAAGATTGATTCTGCACTTAGTTTGACCAGTTTCGTCGACCTGTAATATGTAATTTGGAAGTTTTGATGCAAAGTTATCCTGGACCAGAAGTCATTTTTTGGGAATTTGAGCTGAAAGGGGTAGCAAATGCTGCTACTTGGACACTAGAATTGAACATTATGAAACAAAACGATTTATTGTTGAACTAGGACATCTTGCACTACATTCTGATGGAAGATCATCAAAGGTAAGGGAATATTTACGTTGTAATTTTGTATTTCTGTTGACTCCAACATAGCGGAGAAATATTGTTACGTCTGAGCGCCATCTCAGATTATTGCAATGTTAGGCTTTTTCCGTAACGTTAAAAAAAATGTGACACAGCGGTTGCATTAAGAACCGGTGTATCTTTTTAATTATATGTAGAACATGTATCTTTAGTCAAAGTTTATGATGAGTATTTCTGTTATCTCCGGATATTTTGGAGAATTTTCTGAACATGGCGTCAACGTAAACCAAGATTTATGGATATAAAATGCATATTATCGAACAAAACATAAATGTACTGTGTAAACATGTCATATGATGAAGATTTAAGAGGTTAGTGAATGATTATGATGAAAAAATCCTGCTAATGTCAATTTATATTTTGCTGGACAAAATGGCTACGTTTTTTCTTTGTTTTGTTGGTGGTCTAACATAAATATACGCTGTGTTTTCGCCGTAAAACCTTTTAAAAATCTGACACGCTGGGTAGATGAACAAGGTGTTTATCTTTCATTTGAGGTATTGGACTTGTTAATGTGTGGAGGTTAAATATTTCTAAGAATATTTTTGCATTCCCCTTATATTAAACTTAAGGCTATGGGTTCCCCTACAGGAACTCCACCCCCCCATTCAGCTGAAATAACACACAAACAATTATGTGTTTTCATGTCTTTTTGAACACACTGTGTAAACATTCACAGTGCATGGTGGAAAAAGTACTGGTTGACCCTCCTTTGGCAGCAATAACTTCAAACAAACATTTTCTGTAGTTGCGGATCAGACCCCCACAATGGTCAGGAGGAATTGTGGACCATTCCTCTTGACAAAACTGTTTCACTTCAGCAATATTCTTGGGATGTCTGGTGTGAACCACTCTCTTGAGGTCATGGCACAGCATCCCAATCATGTTGAGGTCAGGGCTACTCCAGAAAGCGTATTTTCTTTTGTTGAAGCCATTCTGTTGTTGATTTACCTCTTGATAAACTTGGGAATTCATTTTTCTGTCGATGATAGCAAGCTGTCCAGGCCCTGAGGCAGCAAAGCAAGCCCCATACCATGATGTTCCCTCCACCATACTTTACAGTTGGGACGAGGTTTTGATGTCGGATCGCTGTGCCTTTTTTTCTCCACATGTAGTGATGTGTGTTCCTTCCAAACAACTCAAGTTTAATCTGTCCACATAATATTTTGCCAGAAGCGCTGTGGAACATCAAGGTGCTCTTTTGCGAACTTCAGAAGTGCAGCAGTGGCTTCTTCCATGGTGTCCTCCCATGAACACCATTCTTGTTTAGTGTTTTATTCGTCAACAGAGATGTTAACATGTTCCAGAGATTTCTGTAAGTATTTAGCTAACACTAAGATTATTTTTAATCTCATTGAGCATTATGTGCTGTGCTCTTGCAGTCATCTTTGCAGGATGGCCATTCCTAGGGAGAGTAGCAACAGTGCTGAACTTTCTCCATTTATAGACAATTTGTCTTACCGTGGACTGATGAACATCACGGCTTTTAGAGATACTTTTGTAACCCTTTCCAGCTTTAAGCAAGTCAATAATTCTTAATCTTAGGTCTTCTGAGATATCTTTTGTTCGAGTCATGGTTCACATCAGGGGAATGCTTCTTGTGAATAGCAAACTTACATTTTATGAGTGTTTTTTAAAGGGCAGGGCAGCTCTAACCAACATCTCCAATCTCGTCTCATTGATTGGGCTCCAGGTTAGCTGACTCCTGATTCCAATTCGCTTTTGGAGGTCATTAGCCTAGGAGTTCACATACCTACATTGTGAATGTTTAAATGATGTATTCAATATAGACAAGAAAAATTCAATAATTTGTGTGTTATTAGTTTAAGCACACTGTGTTTGTCTATTGTTTTGACTTAGATGAAGATCAGATTAACTTCTTGGATATAGGGGACGCTCTTTTAATTTATGGATAAAAAAACGTGCCCGTTTTAAGCGCAATATTTTGTCACGAAAAGATGCTCGACTATGCATATAATTGGCAGCTTTGGAAAGAAAACACTCTAAGGTTTCCAAAACTCCCAAGATATTATCTGTGAGTGCCACAGAACTCATGCTACAGGCGAAACCAAGATGAAACTTCAACCAGGAAATGGGCAGAATTTTTGAAGCTCTGTTTTCCATTGTCTCCTTATATGGCTGTGAATGCGCCGGGAATGAGCCTGCCCTTTCTATCGTTTCTCCAAGGTGTCTGCAGCATTGTGACGTATTTGTAGGCATATCATTGGAAGATTGGCCATAAGAGACTACATTTACCAGGGGTCCGCCCGCCCGGTGTCCTTTGTCTAAATTGGTGCGTAAATCTACAAGCTGCACGCAGTCATCCAGTGATTGAGAGGAGAGAGGAGGCTTTCAACGAACGATATATCATGAAGAGATATGTGAAAAACACCTTGAGGATTGATTCTAAACAACGTTTACCATGTTTCAGTCGATATTATGGAGTTAATTTGGAAAAAAGTTAGGCTTTGGTTTTGGTTTTGAAGACTGAATTTTCGTTATTTTTTGGTAGCCAAACGTGATGCACCAAACGGAGCAATTTCTCCTAAACAAATAATCTTTCAGGAAAAACTGAGCATTTACTATCTAACTGAGAGTCTCCTCATTGAAAACATCTGAAGTTCTTCAAAGGTAATGATTTTATTTGAATGATTTTCTGTTTTTTGTGAAAATGTTGCCTGCTAATGCTAATGCTAAATGCTACGCTAGCTGCGCTAGCTGTTACACAAATGCTTGTTTTGCTATGGTTGAGAAGCATATTTTGAAAATCTGAGATGACAGTGTTGTTAACAAAAGGCTAAGCTTGAGAGCTAGCATATTAATTTCATTTCATTTGCGATTTTCATGAATAGTTAACCTTGCGTTATGGTAATGAGCTTGAGGCTGTATTCACGATCCCGGATCCGGGATGGCTCGACGCAAGAAGTTAAATGTTAGGACCAATTTTTTGGCAAAAATCCAGGTAATTCCAAAAGGGTTTCCATACTTTTTCTTGCCACTGTATTACTCTCTATTTTCAACTCAGTATGCCCACATAGATCAGTGATGGGAGCTTATCAAATCAAATGTATTTATATAGCCCTTCTTACATCAGCTGATATCTCAAACCCAGCCTAAAACCCCAAACAAGCAAGCAATGTAGGTGTAGAAGCACGATTATGTTATTATGTTAGCTTATGATTATGTTATCTGAGATATGCTGTGGTTGGAAAGAGTTGAGAAGAGAGCTATATATTTGGAGCGTTGGGACCATAGATATTCTATTAAATTACTATACAAGTATTATTGAACTAGTTAACATTACATGGGGAATGTTTAAATAATACTATTTAACATTGTCTAGAATTAGAACAAGATTCAAAATTCTAAAAGACTGAAAGATGGCCCAATTCTATCATGGCATCGAAATAAGTAGTGAAGTCAATTATTGATGGAATTGCTAAGTTAACATGAGCAAATGTATTCCGTCTCTTAATCATATCCAAGACAGCCTATCGAAAGACAAGGTGCAGAGAACACCTTAGGCATCCCCAGGGGAATGATTAAGTCTTGGGAACAGAAGCTTCGGTATGACAGGGCTGAAGACCAGTAATTGTCTGCTATAGGAGGGGTAGTAACACGGTCCTTAAGGGTTTAATAATGGAGTGTCACGGTGCTAACCAGAGGACGTTGGAAGGGCGTCAAAAGTCTACAGTCGTGGCCAAAAGTTTTAAGAATGACACAAATATTAATATTCACAAAGTCTGCTGCCTCAGTGTCTTTAGATATTTTTGTCAGATGTTACTATGGAATACTGAAGTATAATTACAAGCATTTCACAAGTGTCAAAGGCTTTTGTTGACAATTGCATGAAGTTGATGCAGAGTCAACCCTTCTTTTTCAAGACCTCTGCAATCCGCCCTTGTAACGGCAGATTTCCTCCTCTTCGTCTGAAGAGGAGTAAGGATCGGACCAAGATGCGGCGTGGTAAGTGTTCATGACTATTTTAATAACAAAAGCAATGAACACTATGAAATACAAAAACAATAAACAAATACGTAAAATAACAAAACCGAAACAGTCCCGTGTGGTGACAAACACAGACACGGAAACAAACACCCACAAACCAACAGTGAAACCCAGGCTACCTAAGTATGATTCTCAACTAACAACTGCCTCTGATTGAGAACCATACTAGGCCGAAACAGAAACCTAAACATAGAAACACAAAACATAGACTGCCCACCCCAACTCATGCCCTGACCATACTAAATAAAGACAAAACAAAAAGGAAAATAAAGGTCAGAACGTGACAGCCCTGGCATGCTGTCAATTAACTTCTGGGCCACATCCTGATGCGGCCCATTCTTGCATAATCAATGCTTGGAGTTTGTCAGAATTGGTGGATTTACGTTCGTCCACCCGCCTCTTGAGGATTGACCACAAGTTCTCAATGAGATTAAGGTCTGGGGATTTTCCTGGCCATGGACCCAAAATATCGATGTTCTACTCCCCGAGTCACTTAGTTATCACTTTTGCCTTATGGCAAGGTGCTCCATCATGCTGGAAAAGGCATTGTTCATCACCAAACTGTTCCTGGATGGTTGGGAGAAGTTGCTCTCGGAGGATAAGTTGGTACCATTCTTTATTCATGGCTGTGTTCTTAGGCAAAATTGTGAGTGAGCCCACTCCCTTGGCTGAGAAGCAACCCCACACATGAATGGTCTCAGGATGCTTTACTGTTGGCATCACACAGGACTGACGGTAAGCGCTCACCTTGTCTTCTTTTTTCCATATGCCCCAAACAATTGAAAAGGGGATTCATCAGAGAAAATGACTTTACCCCAGTCCTAAGCAGTCCAATCCCTGTACCTTTTGCAGAATATCAGTCTGTCCCTGATGTTTTTCCTGGAGAGAAGTGGCTTCTTTCTGCCCTTCTTGACACCAGGCCATCCTCAAAGTCTTCGTGCAGATGCACTCACACCTGCCTGCTGCCATTCCAGAGCAAGCTCTGTACTGGTGGTGCCCCGATCCACAGCTGAATTTACTTTCGGAGGCGGTCCTGGCGCTTGCTGGACATTCTTGGGCGCCCTGAAGCCTTCTTCACAACAATTGAACTGCTCTCCTTGATATTCTTGATGATCCAATAAATGGTTGATTTAGGTGCAATCTTACTGTCAGCAACATCCTTGCCTGTGAAGCCCCTTTTTGTGCAAAGCAATGATGACGGCACATGTTTCCTTGCAGGTAACCATGGTTGACAGAGGAAGAACAATGATTCCAATCACCACCCTCCTTTTGAAACTTGCAGTCTGTTATTCAAACTCAATCAGCATGACAGAGTGATCTCCAGACTTGTTCTCATCAACACTCACACCTGTGTTAACTAGAGAATCACTAACATGATGTCAGCTGGTCCTTTTGTGGCAGGGCTGAAATGCAGTGGAAATGTTTTGGGGGATTCAGTTCATTTGCATGGCAAAGAGGGATTTTGCAATTAATTGCAATTCATCTGATCACTCTTCATAACATTCTGTAGTATATGCAAGTTGCCATCATATTAACTGAGGCAGCAGACTTTGTGAAAATTAGTATTTCTGTCATTCTCAAAACCATGACTGTACTGTTGTTTCAGGGGTATTAGCTCAGAGCAGTTCTATTACAAAGCAGTCTATAATTTGCCAAGTGTGATCTAACCTTAAAATGAACTGTTCTACTATCAAAAGTAACAAGCACAACTCCCTTCCCAGGGGGGTAACATTGGTTGAAAATCATTCATGATCAGGATGTATACTGAATGAAAAAGGATGTGTGTTTTGTTTTGTCTGGGGAAATATGTTTTTCAAACATAATTTCAACCAGATAATGACATTTTTTCCATCTTTACATTGGCATTAGTACCATGTGTTTGGCATTCATGCATCTGCTCAGTGTTATTGAACACAGCCCTGTTGTTAATGCTCCTGGAGAACATTGGTGAGGAGCTGGATGCCATCCTGGAGCCCCTGCTGCTCAAGCAGACTGGTGCCATCTGCATCCACCTGGGAGACTCCACTATAAAGTACAAAAGACCCAAAGTACACTCCAGACTTTTGCTTCTACATTACCAGAAAGCTCTACAACCTCCACTACCTGCCTGAAATCTCTGTTAAGGTCACACACACACACACACACTCACAATTCCATTCCTTTTTTTTAACCTTTATTTAACTTGGCAAGTCAGTTATGACCAAATTCTTATTTTCAATGACTGCATAGTAACAGTGGGTTAATTGCCTTGTTTATGGGTAGAACAACATCTTTTTGCCTTGTCAGCTCGGGGATTTGATTGTAATTTTTCGGTTACTAGTCCAACTTTAGATTTGCGTGTATTATGTGTATTGTTGTGAAATTGTTAGATATTACTGCACTGTTGGAGCTAGAAACACAAGCATTTCGCTACACCGGCAATAACATCTGCTAAACACGTGTCTGTGACAAATACAATTTAATTTGATTTGACACACACACAAACAACAGTATTATACTCTTCACATACTGATTTGAAACATGCCTCTGTTCTAATTTAGTGTTAAAGGAGGATGCATACCAAAATACAATGAAAACGTTTTGTGAATAAGTAACAGCCATAGATGATAACTCTGTTATACTTCATGATCACTCTACTGGATTTGAGAAATGTTTCAAAACCACACATACATGGTTAAGGAAACATGTGTGAACCAATTTAGACAATTGCATTTGAAGGAAACTAGCATTGGTGCTCCGTAGGGGTTGAACTTGTGAGACTTACGCATAAGACTCTGCACATACTCTGTTCTTCCCTAAGCGTGACTGTACAGTACGTAGGTTCTATCCATAGCCGAGTGGCACACCTGCCTGAAGCAGGTATGAGCTTCTTCTAATGAGCCTTCCCTGCTCATTCACGCTTCCCTGAACTCACTGGCATGCAGATGGGAACTCTTTTCAACTCTGCCAAGGAGAGAGAGTGCTATCTTGTGCTATTGGTGCTAAAGCGAAGTGAAAATGATACAATGTAGAATCATAGGGGAGCTTTCTCCCTTCTCATGTAGTCTTTTGAAACCTTATCTGTGCCAGGCATAATGACTGAGTATCATCGTAGCACAGTAGCATAGTGGCATAGTCTATTGTAATAGGCCTCTATTATTTCTAAATAAAAATTGTGACACGTTCAGACATTTATAATGTTGTTTTAAACTTCAAATACGGTACTACTCTTTCAACAAAACAGCACAAAAAAGATCCACTCTGCAGAATAATTTTCAGACTGTGAGATACTGCCAGAGTATGATACACTATATATACAAAGTATGTGGACACCCTTCAAATGAGTGGACTCTGTTATTTCACCCACACCTGTTGCTGACAGGTGTATCAAATCGAGCACACAGCCATGCAATCTCCATAGACAAACATTGGCAGTAGACTTGCCTTACTGAAGAACTCAGTGGCTTTCAACATGGCACCGTCATAGGATGCCAACTTTCCAAGTCCGTTTTGTTACATTTCTGGCCTGCTAGAGCTGCCCCAGTCAACTGTAAGTGCTGTTATTGTGAACTGGAATTGTCTAGGAGCAACAATGGCTCAGTCGCGAAGTGGTAGGCCACACAAGCTCACAGAACGGGACCGTTGAGTGCTGAAGCGCGTAGCGTGTAAAAATCATCTGTCCTTGATTGCAGCACTCACTACCGAGTTCCAAACTGCCTCTAGAAGCAACGTCAGCACAATAACTGTTAGTCGGGAGCGTCATGAAATGGGTTTCCGTGGCCGAGCAGCCGCACACCAGCCTAAGATCACCATGCGCAATGGCAAGCGTCGGCTGGAGTGGTGAATCATGATTCACTATCTGGCAGTTCGACGGACGAATCTGGGTTTCGCTGATTCCAGGAGGACGCAACCAGGAGGTTGCAAAATGCTTAGTGCCAACTGTAAAGTGTGTTGGAAGAATAATGGTCTGTTGTTGTTTTTCATTGTTCGGGTTAGGCCCCTTCAACCCAGTGAAGGGAAATCTTAATGCTACAAGCATACAATGACATTCTCTACGATTCTGTGCTTCCAACTTTGTGGCAACAGTTTGGGGAAGGCCCTTTCCTGTTTCAGCATGACAATGGTACATAAGGCAAGGTCCATACAGAAATAGTTTGTTGAGATTGGTGTGGAAGAACTTGATTGGCTTGCACACACAGTGCACTGACCTCAACCCCATCGAACACCTTTGGGATGAATTGGAATGCCGACTGCGAACCAGGCCTAATCGCCCAACATCAGTGGCCGACCTCACTAATGCTCTTGTGGCTGAATGGAATCAAGTCCCCGCAGCAATGTTCCAACGGTAGGTGGAAATCCTTCCAAGGAAGAGTGGAGGGGGGACCAACTCCATGTTAATGCCCATGATTTTGGAATGCTGTGTTCAACAAGCAGGTGTCCACATTCTTTTGTAGTGGATGTAGTGTCTCTCATGTAGTGTATCTCTCTCAAAGGGGGGAGGGAGTGAAGATTACGCACTGCAGTTTCAGGGTCATAGCACATGAGCAAAGATGCATTTACCCCCCAACACACATCAGCCAATCACTCAATAATGTTCCATTTAACATAGCTCCCCATGCAAC
This sequence comes from Oncorhynchus kisutch, assembly GCF_002021735.2. Lineage (NCBI taxonomy): Eukaryota > Metazoa > Chordata > Actinopteri > Salmoniformes > Salmonidae > Oncorhynchus > Oncorhynchus kisutch. Next base: position 7,196,913 of record NC_034199.2, on the reverse strand, counting down.
ACTAATACAAGCGAGTGAGTATGAGCCCTCAGGTGGGCCACAAGAAAAAGCAATTTCCAGAAAAGGCACATTAAAGTGAATTGTATTACAGAGAAAAAATGCATTACAGAAGATCGCATTTCAAGCATCTATTTGCAGGGCCGTCTGCCTGTTTTTTATGGGCCACCATTAAATAGATTCAGCTCATTTTTCATTCAATTTCTTTTTTGGGGGGGGGACTGCCTACAGTACACTCTCATCATAGGCTCTCATTATTCCCATCAAGCCATATTTGAAATAAAATACCTCCAATCGGTGCAGGCCTAGGCCCCTTTAAGCCAGGCTAAAGGACCTGAGGAGAGCGGGAAGAGATTTGAAAATGGGAGCTCTGGGATTTATACAGACTCAGAGGGTCTTTACCACCAGCCGAGTGGGCCACGGCATCAATAGAAATGTAATTAGGGGCCTGGAGATGTGCACTCATTTATTTAGATGCCAGATATTAGCTTTTAAACTCTAGCATAGAAGATCCTAAGGACAGGGTGTCTGGGTTGAGATGTGCTCACTTCCCTCGCTCCCACTTGTGGTTCTTTGGATAGAGGAAAAAGGAGGCTATTGCAGGAACACGTACTGTAGCTTTACAGAGAAAGGTACCACTGTTGGATTGGATAGTAGTGAAGCGTGAATCATAACAGCAGCACTCTCTCTCTCACTTGTTTTCTCTTTCTCTCTCTCTTTATCACACACACACACACACACACACACACACACACACACAGGCCCTCATACTGCAGGGTGCCAAGAACAAGAGGTAATGGCTTAGAGAGAGAGTGGGGTGGGGAGAAAGAGAGAGAGAGGGAGGGTGGGAATACTAGGAAAATAATAATTTAACTCACAGATGAAATTACAAGTAATGGGCAACAAATGGGGGAGTTCCAATCATTCAGTGTGTTCAAACAAAGAAACAGGTAGCATAGCAGACTCTGGTACTAATCACATCACTGACCTTTAACCTTTCAACCCCTCTCTGGCAGCATGTTTGATTGACAGCCTTCAGAAGTTGTGAATACTGCCTGCTCCTTTAACTTAAGGGGAAATACTGAATCCAAAATGTATGCCTAGTGCATTGACAGACACATCCAAAACATAGCAGCCTTCAGAACAGGCTACAGTCCTAGAGTCCTACCAGCTATGTTAGATTTAATGCAGTGGCATCACTTTGAGAGATTTAATGGCCACTTCACAAGACTCACGTCTGCATAATGAATATAAATTATGGGAGATGAGAATAACTGTCAATGCAGCCTGACTAATAAATTACCTGTTGCACGTCAGCTGTCAGTGTTTGCTCTTCATAATTTGAGTAGCTCTTGACAAATAATGGGTCTCTGGTACTGGAGCCACTTTGAATTGAATGACAAAGCATTGGCCATGCTAAATATTGGCTATCTAAGATAACCCATCTAAGATGATTTAATTTGTTTTAATTCACCCTGACCGGAGGAGTTCCAGGATAAGTTACAGAAACATCTCAAACTGTTTTAGAGACTGATGGACAGCGTCTGGTATTCCGGCGCCGACAGAGATGGCCGCCTCGCTTCGCGTTCCTAGGAAACTATGCAGTTTTTTTTTTTTTTTTACGTGTTATTTCTTACATTTGGTACCCCAGGTCATCTTAGGTTTCATTACATACAGTCGAGAAGAACTACTGAATATAAGTGCAGCGTCAACTCACCATCAGTACGACCAAGAATATGACTTTCGCAAAGCGGATCCTGTGTTCTGCCTTTCACCCAGGACAACGGAATGGATCCCAGCCGGCGACCCAAAAAAACAACTTCGTAAAAGAGGGAAACGAAGCGGTTTTCTGGTCAGACTCCGGAGACGGGCACATCGCGCACCACTCCCTAGCATACTTCTAGGCAGCATTCGCGTGAAACTGAAAGCGCGAACCACTGCTTTTAATCAGGGCAAGGTGACCGGAAACATGACCGAATACAAACAGTGTAGCTATTCCCTCCGCAAGGCAATCAAACAAGCTAAGCGTCAATATAGAGACAAAGTAGAATCGCAATTCAACGGCTCAGACACAAGAGGTATGTGGCAGGGTCTACAGTCAATCACGGATTACAAAAAGAAAACCAGCCCAGTCACGGACCAGGATGTCTTGCTCCCAGGCAGACTAAATAACTTTTTTGCCTGCTTTGAGGACAATACAGTGCCACTGACACGGCCGGCAACCAAAACATGTGGACTCTCCTTCACTGCAGCCGAGGTGAGTAAAACATTTAAACGCGTTAACCCTCGCAAGGCTGCAGGCCCAGACGGCATCCCCAGCCGCGCCCTCAGAGCATGCGCAGACCAGCTGGCTGGTGTGTTTACGGACATATTCAATCAATCCCTATCCCAGTCTGCTGTTCCCACATGCTTCAAGAGGGCCACCATTGTTCCTGTTCCCAAGAAAGCTAAGGTAACTGAGCTAAACGACTACCGCCCTGTAGCACTCACTTCCGTCATCATGGAGTGCTTTGAGAGACTAGTCAAGACCATATCACCTCCACCCTACCTGACACCCTAGACAGACTCCAATTTGCTTACCGCCCAAATAGGTCCACAGACGATGCAATCTCAACCACACTGCACACTGCCCTAACCCATCTGGACAAGAGGAATACCTACGTGAGAATGCTGTTCATCGACTACAGCTCAGCATTTAACACCATAGTACCCTCCAAACTCGTCATCAAGCTCGAGACCCTGGGTCTCGACCCCGCCCTGTGCAACTGGGTACTGGACTTCCTGACGGGCCACCCCCAGGTGGTGAGGGTAGGTAACAACATCTCCACCCCGCTGATCCTCAACACTGGGGCCCCACAAGGGTGCGTTCTGAGCCCTCTCCTGTACTCCCTGTTCACCCACGACTGCGCGACCACACACGCCTCCAACTCAATCATCAAGTTTGCGGACGACACAACAGTGGTAGGCTTGATTACCCACAACGACGAGACAGCCTACAGGGAGGAGGTGAGGGCCCTCGGAGTGTGGTGTCAGGAAAATAACCTCACACTCAACGTCAACAAAACTAAGGAGATGATTGTGGACTTCAGGAAACAGCAGAGGGAACACCCCCCTATCCACATCGATGGAACAGTAGTGGAGATGGTAGTAAGTTTTAAGTTCCTCGGCATACACATCACAGACAAACTGAATTGGTCCACCCACACAGACAGCATCGTGAAGAAGGTGCAGCAGCGCCTCTTCAACCTCAGGTGGCTGAAGAAATTCATCCTGTCGGGCTGTATCACCGCCTGGTACGGCAACTGCTCCGCCCACAACCGTAAGGCTCTCCAGAGGGTAGTGAGGTCTGCACAACGCATCACCGGGGGCAAACTACCTGCCCTCCAGGACACCTACACCACCCGATGTTACAGGAAGGCCATAAAGACCATCAAGGACATCAACCACCCGAGCCACTGCCTGTTCACCCCGCTATCATCCAGAAGGCGAGGTCAGTACAGGTGCATCAAAGCTGGGACCGAGAGACTGAAAAACAGCTTCTATCTCAAGGCCATCAGACTGTTAAACAGCCACCACTAACATTGAGTGGCTGCTGCCAACACACTGACACTGACTCAACTCCAGCCACTTTAATAATGGGAATTGATGGGAAATGATGTAAATATATCACTAGCCACTTTAAACAATGCTACCTTATATAATGTTACTTACCCTACATTATTCATCTCATATGCATACGTATATACTGTACTCTATCAGACTGCATCCTTATGTAATACATGTATCACTAGCCACTTTAACTATGCCACTTTGTTTACATACTCATCTCATATGTATATACTGTACTCGATACCATCTACTGTATCTTGCCTATGCTGCTCTGTACCATCACTCATTCATATATCCTTATGTACATATTCTTTATCCCCTTACACTGTGTATAAGACAGTAGTTTGGAATTGTTAGTTAGATTATTTATTGGTTATTACTGCATTGTCGGAACTAGAAGCCCAAGCATTTCGCTACACTCGCATTAACATCTGCTTACCATGTGTATATGACAAATAAAATTGGATTTGATTTGATCTATGGACTCTATCCAATATGTTACCGGGCCCACCCATAACTTTGGCCGTACTCTGGAGCTGGTTATTACCATTACTGAACGCTTTATTAAGAAATGCTATCTTACCTCTGAAGTTGCTACAGATTTTATTGAGTGTATGAACAATAACCCATCACCTATTCTCCCTTCCTCTTGTGATGATTCAGTTTATAACTTTAATAGCAAATTAAGGGCAACCATTGATGCCATACCTCCAGTAAAGTTGAAAAAGACCACATGCAAACGGAGAGCCCATTGGTTGAGTAAGGAAACTAATGAATTAAAGAGAAATTACAGAAAGGCAGAGCGGAAGTGGAGAAACTCAAAGTTGCAGGTCCATTATGATATTCTGAGAGAGCAACTTGAAGAGGCAATTAGATATGCCAGATGGGCTCAATGTTCTAACTTGATCACTATTAATTTGGGATAGGCGTGCCGCTAGCGCCCCACCTCGACAACATCCGGTGAAATTGCAGAGCGCGAAAGTAAAAATACAAAATTCGTAATATTAAACATTCATGAAAATACAAGTGTCTTACATAGTTTAAAAGCTTAACTTCTTGTTATTCCAGCCACTTTGTCAGATTTCAGAAAGGCCTTACGGTGAAAGCACACCATGTGATTATCTGAGGACAGCGCCCCACATATAAAAGCATTACTTACATTTTCCAAACAAGCAGAGGCATCACGAAAGTCAGAAATGGCGATAAAATAAATAACTTACCTTTGAAGATCCTTCCTCTGGTTGTAATCACAAGGGTCCCAGCTACATAACAAAGGGTACTTTTGTTCGATAAAGTCCTTCTTTATATCCCCAAACAATCAGTTTAGTTGGCGCGCTTGACTCAGTAATCCACCGGTTTCCCTCGTTCAAAATGCATACAAAAGTTACCAATAACTTCAGCCAAAGAAGTCAAACAACTTTTCTAATCAATTCTCAGGTACCCTAATATGTAAATAAATGATACTATTCTCCGTCTTAAATTGTATGTTCATTACCGGAGATAAATACCACAACACTACAGCCAAAATGGGAGCCACTTAGAAAAAATACACATTTTAGCTCATTTGTCAAAACACAAGCCTGAAACTCTTTCTAAAGACTGTTGACATCTACTGGAATCCCTAGGAACTGCAATCTGGGAGGTATTCCATTCATATTCCCATTGACAGCCATTATAATGAGTGGTGAACTCAACAAAAAAAAAATCTGGATGGATTCTCCTCACGTTTCCGCCTGCTATATCAGTTCTGTTATACCCACAGACATTATTTTAACAGTTTTGGAAACTTTTTTCTATGCAATACAACCAATTATATGCATATCCTATGCATATAGCAGGCAGTTTACTTTGGGCACCTCATTCATCCAAACTTCCGAATACTGCCCCCAATCCATACGAAGTTTTAATCAGAATAATTTGAGAGTGCTGTTCTCAACCCTAGTGGTTAGAGTGTTGGACTAGTAACCGAAAGGTTGCAAGTTCAAATCGCCGAGCTGACAAGGTACAATCTGTCGTTCTTCCCCTGAACAGGCAGTTAACCCACTGTTCCTAGGCCGTCATTGAAATTTAAGAATTAGTTCTTTAATTAACTGACTTGCCTAGTTAAATAAAGGTAAAATTAAATGATAAATCGTACCCACGCTAACCCATGTGAACTTTCCTCCACATCTAAATGTGATGAGTTTCCAGCGTATTGTAGAGATAAGACAACCAACATTAGGCTGGGTATCAGTCCAGCATGACCTGATGAGAAGTTTGATATTTGCCCTAGCCTATCACGCAAAGGCACTATGGATTTATTTCACCTGGTTGACACAGACATGCTCAGGAAAGTGATATCACAACATAAGCCTTCTACCTGCCTTCTCGATCCTATTCCCACCACCTTCTTCAAAACTGTTTATAGTTGCCCTTTCCCCACTACACTAAAACCTGCTATGGTGAAACCCCTTCTGAAGAAAAGTAATCCAGATTCTTCAGCTCTTAGCAATTTTTGGCCTATCTCTAACCTAGCCAGGGAAAATGCAGAGCGTCAAATTAAAATAAAATACTATAAAAATCAAACTTTCATTAAATCACACATGTAAGATACCAAATTAAAGCTACACTCGTTGTGAATCCAGCCAACGTCAGATTTCAAAAAGGCTTTTCGGCGAAAGCATAAGATGCTATTACCTGATGATTAACAGTAAACAATGAGAGAGTAGCATAATTCAACTCTGTAGGCGCGACACAAAACACAGAAATAAAATATAAATCATGCCTTACCTTTGACGAGCTTCTTTTGTTGGCACTCCAATATGTCCCATACACATCACAAATGGTCCTTTTGTTAGATTCATTCCGTCCATATATATCCAAAATGTCATTTTTTTGGCGCGTTTGACCCAGAAAAATGCTGGTTCCAACTTGACCAACGTCACTACAAAATATCTCAAAGTTACCTGTAAACTTTGCCAAAACATTTCAAACTACTTTTGTAATACAACTTTAGGTATTTTTAAACGTAAATAATCGATAAAATTGAAGACGGGATGATCTGTGTTCAATACAGGAAGACAACAAACTCAAGCATGCTTTCTGGTCTTGCGCAACTATCAAACAGTACACATGATGTGACACTTGAGATGGCCATACTTCTTCATTACACAAAGGAATAACCTCAACCAATTTCTAAAGACTGGTGGTGACATCCAGTGGAAGCGGTAGGAACTGCAAACAAGTCCCTGAGAAATCTGGTTTCCCAATGAAACCTCATTGAATAGACAGTGACCTCAAAAAAAAAATCTGAATGGTTTGTCCTCAGGGTTTTGCCTGCTACATACAGTGCCTTGCGAAAGTATTCGGCCCCCTTGAACTTTGTGACCTTTTGCCACATTTCAGGCTTCAAACATAAAGACATAAAACTGTATTTTTTTGTGAAGAATCAACAAGTGGGACACAATCATGAAGTGGAACGACATTTATTGGATATTTCAAACTTTTTTAACAAATCAAAAACTAAAATATTGGGCGTGCAAAATTATTCAGCCCCCTTAAGTTAATACTTTGTAGCGCCACCTTTTGCTGCGATTACAGCTGTAAGTCGCTTGGGGTATGTCTCTATCAGTTTTGCACATCGAGAGACTGACATTTTTTCCAATTCTTCCTTGCAAAACAGCTCGAGCTCAGTGAGGTTGGATGGAGAGCATTTGTAAACAGCAGTTTTCAGTTCTTTCCACAGATTCTCGATTGGATTCAGGTCTGGACTTTGACTTGGCCATTCTAACACCTGGATATGTTTATTTTTGAACCATTCCATTGTAGATTTTGCTTTATGTTTTGGGTCATTGTCTTGTTGGAAGACAAATCTCTGTCCCAGTCTCAGGTCTTTTGCAGACTCCATCAGGTTTTCTTCCAGAATCCTGTATTTGGCTCCATCCATCTTCCCATCAATTTTAACCATCTTCCCTGTCCCTGCTGAAGAAAAGCAGGCCCAAACCATAATGCTGCCACCACCATGTTTGACAGTGGGGATGGCGTGTTCAGGGTGATGACCTGTGTTGCTTTTACGCCAAACATAACGTTTTGCATTGTTGCCAAAAAGTTCAATTTTGGTTTCATCTGACCAGAGCACCTTCTTCCACATGTTTGGTGTGTCTCCCAGGTGGCTTGTGGCGAACTTTAAACAACACTTTTTATGGATATCTTTAAGAAATGGCTTTCTTCTTGCCACTCTTCCATAGAGGCCAGATTTGTGCAATATACGACTGATTGTTGTCCTATGGACAGAGTCTCCCACCTCAGCTGTAGATCTCTGCAGTTCATCCAGAGTGATCATGGGCCTCTTGGCTGCATCTCTGATCAGTCTTCTCCTTGTATGAGCCGAAAGTTTAGAGGGACGGCCAGGTCTTGGTAGATTTGCAGTGGTCTGATACTCCTTCCATTTCAATATTATCGCTTGCACAGTGCTCCTTGGGATGTTTAAAGCTTGGGAAATCTTTTTGTATCCAAATCCGGCTTTAAACTTCTTCACAACAGTATCTCGGACCTGCCTGGTGTGTTCCTTGTTCTTCATGATGCTCTCTGCGCTTTTAACGGACCTCTGAGACTATCACAGTGCAGGTGCATTTATACGGAGACTTGATTACACACAGGTGGATTGTATTTATCATCATTAGTCATTTAGGTCAACCTTGGATCATTCAGAGATCCTCACTGAACCTCTGGAGAGAGTTTGCTGCACTGAAAGTAAATGTTATGTTTGAAGCCTGAAATGTGGCAAAAGGTCGCAATGTTCAAGGGGGCCGAATCCTTTCGCAAGGCACTGTATGTTCTGTGATACTCACAGACATGATTCAAACAGTTTTAGAAACTTCAGCGTGTTTCCTATACAAATCTACTAATAATATGCATATCTTGTATTCTGGGGATGAGTAGCAGGCAGTTGAATTTTGGCACGCTATTTTTCCAAAAGTGAAAATGCTGCCCCATATCCCGAAGAAGTTTTAAGCAAAATTCTGGAGAAATTGGTAGTCAAACAGCTATAGAATTTTTTAAGTGCCAACTGATTTGTTTTAAATTCCAATATGTTTTTTCTGCCCACCACAGCAAAGAGACAGCTTTAGTTAAAGTGATAAATGATCTTAGAGCCTACACAGATGCCAAACAGCTCTCTGCCCTTGTAGTCTTAGATGTAACCTCTACAGCAGGGCTGCCCAACCCTCTTCCTGGAGATCTCCCATCCTCTGGGTTTTCAGACCAACCCTAATTTAACACCTGATTCTACTTATTAGTTTCTCAACAAGACCTTCACTAGCTGAATTAGATATGCTAAATTAGGGTTGGATGGAAACCTACAGGACGTTTATCTGCAGGAAGAAGGTTGGACAGCCCTGCTCTACAGGATCGCCCCCCCTCCCTCCCCACCATGAAGGTTGAGCTAACGTAGTCTAATGTGATTAGTAGGAGGTTGTAAGTAACGTGAACATTTCCCAGGACATAGACATATCTGATATGGCCAAAAAGCTGAAATAATTTTTTATCTAACTGCACTGTCCAATTTACAGTAGCTATTACAGTGAAATAATACCATGCTATTGTTTGAGGAGAGTGCACAATTATGAACTTAAAAATGTAGTAATAATCCAATTAGGCACATTTGGGGAGTCGGAAATGCAATGGTTCATTGGATCAGTCTAAAACTTTGTACATGCACTGCTGCCATCTAGTGGGCAAAATCTAAATTGTGCCTGTGCCATTATAGCCTTTCTCTTGCATTTCAAAGATGACGATACAAAAAAAAAACTATTTGTATTATCTTTTACCAGATCTAATGTGTTATTCTCCTACATTCATTTCACATTTCCACAAAAGTCAAAGTCCACAAATATCCTTTCAAATGGTATCAAGAATGTGCATCCTTCTGGACCGACTGGAGAGGTGGGTTGGCCTCTCCTGTCCAGTTCTAAACTGGTTTAGGACCAATTTTACCGGTCAAGAGTTTTGTCACCCTTGGTGAACACAATAAATCAGAGAGAGGTTCGATTTTGGGTCCGTTACTGTTTAGTTTTTATATGTTATCCCTTGACAGCTTTATCAAAAAGCACAGCATTGATTTTCACTGCTACGCAGACGATGCACAACTTTACATTTCTGTGTCACCAGAGGATTTTAGCTCCACGGTTAAATTATTAGACTGTACGAGTGATTTAAATACTTGTATGGCTCACATATTCCTCGAGCTAAATCAAGACTAAGGTACTTATTGATGGAGCCAAAGTACAGGGATAGAATCTAGCCGCACATTTTAATTTGGTAGAAATAAAGATAGAACACCAGGTAAAAAACCTAAGTGTTATTTTAGATTCTTAACTAAATTTCAAATCAAACATTAGGAATGTTTTATAATGGCGCCGAAGAGGATGGCTAGCGTTTTATTTGCTCTTAACCAACTGTGCTATTTTGTTAGTTTTTTCGCCTTGTTTGTAACTTACTTTGTGCATAATGTTGCTGCTTCCATCTCTTATGACCGAAAAGAGCTTCTGGGCATCAGAACAGCGATTACTCCAAGCAACCGAACAGGATCTCATCCCCGTCATTCGCAGGATGAAGAGACAGCGATTTTGCGGAAGGTGATCAGGGTGCATTGTGAGGATCAGGCGATGAGTGGCTAATCTGCCTTTGACATCCGTACTATTAGCTAACATACAATCACTGGAAAATAAATGGAATGAACTAAAGCCCGTATATCCTAACAACGGGACATTAAAAACTGCAATATATAATGTTTCACCGAGTCCTGGCTGAACGACGACATGAATAACATACAGCTGGCGAGTTATACACTATCGGCAGGATGAAACAGCAGCCTCTGGTAAGACAAGGGGTGGCAGTCTATGTATATTTGTAAACAACAGCTGATGCACAATATCTAAGGAAGTTTTGAGGTTTTGCTCACCTGAGGTAGAGTATCTCATGATAAGCTGTAGACCACACCATCTACCTAGAGAGTTTTCATCTGTATTTTTCGTAGCTGTCTATATACCACCACAGACTGATGCTGGCAGTAAGATTGCACTCAATGAGCCATATACAGCCATATGCAAACAGGAAAATGTTCATCCAGAGGCGGCACTCCAAGTGTCTGGAGACTTTTATGCAGGGAAACTTAAAACTGTTTTACCTCATTTCTATCAACATGTTAAATTTCCAACCAGCCAGAGAGAGAAAAACTTGAGACCACCTTTACTCCACACACAGAGACGCGTACAAAGCTCTCCCATGCCCTCCATTTGGCTAATCTGACCATTATTCTATCCTCCTGATTCCTGCTGACAAGCAACAATTTGAGCAGGAAGCACCAGTGACTTGGTCAACAAAAAAGTGGTCAGATGAAGCAGATGCTAAACTACATGATTCTTCCGATGGCATTGAAGGGTACACCACATCAATCACTGGCTTCATCAATAACTGCATCGATGACGTCGTCCCCACAGTGACTGTACGTACATACCCCAACCAGAAGCCATTACAGGCAACATCCGCACTGAGCTAAAGGGTAGAGCTGCCACTTTCAAGGAGTGGGACTCTAACCCAGAAGCGTGTAAGAAATCCCGCTATGCCCTCCGACGAACCATCAAACAAGCAAAGTGTCAATACAGGGCTAAGATTGAATCCTACTACACCGGCTGTGACACTCAACGGATGTCGCAGGGCTTGCAAACTTATTTTTCCATATCTTTTAATAATGGAAATGATGCAATCCATCGATCTCTTCAAAACAATTTCCAGGTGGCTAAATTGTGTATACAAATATTTGAGGGATGTCCTTTTCAGCAATGATTTTTTTTTTTTTTTTACACACTACAAAAGGATCAAAGCAGAGAGCTGCCCAGTGACACGAGCCTACTAGACAAGCTAAATAACCTCTATGTTCGCATCGAGGCAAGTAACACTGAAACATGCATGAGAGCATCAGCTGTTCCAGGCGACTGTGTGATCACGCTCTCTGCAGCCGATGTAAGTAAAACCTTTAAAACAGGTCAACATTCACAACAGACGGATTACCAGGACACTCCGAGCATGCCCTGACATTTTCAAACTCTCCCTGTCTGAGTCTGTATTAACAGCATGTTTTTAGCAGACCACCATAGTCCCTGTGCCCTAGAACACAAGGTAACCTGCCTAAATAACCCACGTCTGTAGCCATGAAGTGCTTTGAAAGGCTGGTCATGGCTCACATCAACACGATTATCCCAGAAACCCTAGACCCACTCCTCTTTGCATACCGCCGCAACAGATCCACAGATGATGCAATCTCTATTGCGTTCCACACTGCCCTTTCACACCTGGAAAAAAGGAACACTTATGTGAGAATGCTACTCATTGATTACAGCTCAGCATTCAACACCATAGTGCCCTCAAAGCTCATCACTAACCTCAGGACCCTGGGAGTAAACAGCTCTACTACTGGATCCTGGACTTCCTATCGGGCCATCCCCCAGGTGGTAAAGGTAGGTAACAACACAGCCGTAACGCTGATCCTCAACGCTGATCCTCACCCCCAGGGGTGCGTGCTCAGTCCCCTCCTGTACTCCCTGTTCACTCATGACTGCACGGCCAGGCACGACTCCGACACCATTATTAAGAATGCCGATGACACATCAGTGGTAGGCCTGATCACCGACAACGACAAGAAAGCCTATAGGGAGGAGGTCAGAGATCTGACCATGTGGTGCAAGGACAACAATCTCTTCCTCAACGTGATCAAGACCGACGGGGCTGTAGTGGGAGCAGGTTGAGAGCTTCAAGTTCCTTGGCATCCACATCGCCAACAAACTAACATGGTACAAGCACACCAAGAGAGTCGTGAAGAGGGCATGACAAAACCTATTCCCCCTCAGGAGACTGAAAAGACTTGGCATGGGTCCTGAGATCCTCAAAAGGTTCTACAGCTGCACCATCGAGAGCATCCTGACAGGTTGCATCACTGCCTGATATGGCAGATTGTCTAGCCCAGTTTGGGTGAGTTGCTGTGGGCAGTGCAGGGCAGTTGATCGGGGTATGGGTAGCCATGTGGAAAGCATGGCCGGCCGTAGAAAAATGCTTGTTGAAATACTCAATTATTGCGGATTTATCGGTGGTGACAGTGTTTCTTAGCCTCAGTGCAGTGGGCAGCTGGGAGAAGGTGCTCTTATTCTCTTTGGACGTTACAGTGTCCCAGAACTTTTTTGAGTTTGTGCTACAGGACGCACATTTCTGTTTGAAAAAGCTAGCCTTTGCTTTCCTAACTGCCTGTGTATATTGATTTCTAACTTCCCTGAAAAGTTTCATATCACGGGGGTTATTCGATGCTAATGCAATACGCAACAGGATGTTTTTGTGCTGGTCAAGGGCAGTCAGGTCTGGAGTGAACCAAGGGCGATATCTGTTCCTGGTTAAAAAAAAATTGAAGGGGCATGCTTATTTAAGATGGTGAGGAAGGCACTTTCAAAGAATAACCAGACATCCTCTACTGACGGGATGAGGTCAATATCCTTCCAGGATACCCTGGCCAGGTTGATTAGAAAGGCCTGCTCGCTGAAGTGTTTTATGGAGTGTTTGACAGTGATGAGGGGTAGTCGTTTGACCGCAGACCCAATATGGACACAGGCAATGAGGCAGTGATCACTGAGATCTTGGTTGAAAACAGCAGAGGTGTATTTGGAGGGCAAGTTGGTTAGGATGATATCTATGAGGGTGCCTGTGTTAACAGATTTGGGGTTGTAGGTTCATTGATGATTTGTGTGAGATTGAGGGCATAAAGCTTAGATTGTAGGATGGCCGGGGTGTGAAGCATGTCCGAGTTTAGGTCACCTAGCAGCACGAGCCCTGAAGATAGATGGGGGGCAATCAATTCACATATGGGGTCCAGGGCACAGCTGGGGCAGAGGGTGGTCTATAGCAAGCGGCAATGGTGAGAGACTTGTTTCTGGAAAGGTGTATTTTTAAAAGTAGAAGCTCAAATTGTTTGGGTAGTAAGGGATAGTAAAGACAGAACTCTGCAGGCTATCTCTGCAGTAGATTGCAACTCCGCCCCCTTTAGCAGTTCTATCTTGTTGGAAAATGCTATAGTTAGAGATGGAAATTTCAGGGTTTTTGGTGGTCTTCCTAAGCCAGGATTCAGACACGGCTAGGACATCTGGGTTGGCAGAGTGTGCTAAAGCAGTGAATAAAACAAACTTAGGGTGGGGACTTCTAATGTTAACATGCATGAGACCAAGGCTTTTACGGTTACAGAAGTCAACAAATGAGAGCACCTGGGGAATAGGAGTGGAGCTAGGCACTGCAGGGCCTGGATTAACCTCTACATCAGCAGAGGAACAGAGGAGGAGTAGGATAAGGGTACAGCTAAAGGCTATAAGAACTAGTTGTGTAATACATTCGGAAGAGAGAGGAGCAGGTTTCTGGGCGCGATAGAATAGATTCAAGGCATAATGTACAGACAAAGGTATGGTAGGAGATGAATACATTGGAGGTAAACCTAGGCATTGAGTAATGATGAGAGAGATATGGTCTCTTAGAAACATTTAAATCAGCTGATGTCACCGCATGTGTGGGAGGTGGAAATAAAGGGTTGGCTAAGGCATATTGAGCAGGGCTAGAGGCTCTACAGTGAAATAAGACAAGAATCACTAACCAGAACAGCAATGGACAAGGCATATTGACATTAGGGAGAGGCATGCGTAGCCAAGTGATCATTGGGGTGAGTAGTTAGGCTGGCTGGAGACATAGCGACTCAGACAGCTAGCAGGCTGGGGATAGCAATCTACAGAAGGGCCTTAGAGGGACATCGCGACGGAGGAGGTCTGTTATAGCCTCCTCGTGCGGTTACGTCGATAGACCAGTCATGATAGATTAGTAGGGTTCCGTGTATCAAAGGGGTCCAGTCCAATTGGCAAAATAGGTATAGTGGCCAAAGAAATTGGCCGATGGATCTCTTCAGCTAACAGTCCAATATGCTCTAGACAGCTAGCGGGCCTCGGCTAGCAGATGGGCATTCAGGGGACGTCGCAACGTAGTAGCCAGTTGAATAACCCCCTCGGTCAGGTTACGTCGGTAGTCCAGTCGTGAAGGAGCTCCATACTGGCAGTAAAAGGGGTCCGGGCCAATTGGCAATACAGGTATTGTAGCCCCGGAGTAGCTGATGGACCTCTTCAGCTAGCCGGGAGATGGGCCTAGCATGGACTAGCTCCTGGCTAACTGGTGCTTGCTTTGGGACAGAGACGTTAGCCAGGAGCAGCCACTCGGATTGCAGCTAGCTAGTTGCTATGATCCAGGTGAAAGTTCAGAGCTTGCGATAGGAATCCTTGGATATGGAGAGAAAATAGATCAGGTATGCTCTGGTTTGAATCGCGTTGTGCAAACTGGCGAGAGTTTTCAAGCTATAGGTTAACTGATGACTGCTAGCATTGGTTAGCTGACTACTAGCTAGTTAGCTGGCTAGCTTCTGTTGGGGGATTCCGATTCAGAAGTAGAGAAAAATACTTCAGAAAAAAGCAGATCCACACCACATTGGGTGAGGCGGGTTGCAGGAGAGTATTTTGAAGTTGAGGTTTAGAAAAATATAAAAAAAGATATGCGAGGAAAAATATATAATAAGATATATACATGGGACACGACGAGAGGAGGACTAAGACGTCTGACTGCTACACCATCTTTGAAGAACGACATTGACTCGGTACCCCCTGTATATAGCCTCGCTATTGATATTTTACTGCTGCTCTTTAATTATTTCTTGCTTTTTTAGGTATTTTCTTAAAACTGCATTGTTGGTTAAAGGCTTGTAAGTAAGCATTTCACTGTAAGGTGAAAATACTTGTTGTATTTGGCACATGTGACAAATAAAAATGTATTTGATTTCACCAACAGCTTTTACCGCCTAAGGAACATTGCCATGGTGCAATCTCTCTGTTTCTCTCTCAGGCTCATACAGAGAGACTCATCCATGCTTTTATTACAAGCAGGCTTGACTACTGTAATGCTCTCCTGTCTGATCTACCCATAAAAGCCATTGGTCAGCTGCAAAACATGCAGAATGCCGCAGCTTGGGTACTGATCAAGTCCAGACAGAGAGCACACATTACACCGGTTTTAAGGTCTCTGCACTGGCTGCCTGTGAGTTTTAGAATTAATTCTAAGATTCTTCTTTTTGTTTTTAAATCAATCCACGATTGTGCACCCCAATACACATGAGACATGCTTTAAGTTATGTACCCAGTAGGTCCCTCAGGTCCTCTGGTACTGGCCTTTTAACTATTCCAAAGCCTAGGACCAAGAGGAATGGAGAGGCAGCCTTTAGTTACTATGCCCCCTGCCTCTGGAATAGCCTGCCAGAGAACCTGAGCGGGCCGAAACTGTGGACTAATTTAAAATAGATCTTAAAATACATTTTTAGCTTTGCTTTTCCTTAGGGTGCTTAATTGTTGTTCAGTTTGTGTTATTCTTTTGCTTTTTAATTTGTTTGTTGTGTAGTAAATATTTCATATTTAATTATTTTTTTTATTCTGTAAAGCGTATTGCATTCCATGTCTGAAATGTGCTGTATAAATAATGCTTGATTTGATATGATTAACAATTTAAGACGATGTTCAAATTAATTCTGTTTTCTGTTAGGTATGGATGTAGGATCTTCATTTGATCACGCATTTGTTGCTGAGAATTTTCCTGCGCCACAGGAAATGCAGAAGAGGTTTGTGATTTACAAACACACGGTTATATTAACAGTATTGCACTTTCCATGAAAGTGCAGCTTTTGTCCAGCTAATAGCCTAACCAGAGATCAAGCAACGATAGGGACTAAACACTCAAATCCTGTTGCTGCAGGATTATTTCACTACAACAGTTCTGGTTAAATTAAGATCCTAGGCAGACACACACACACACACACATAGTGGAGGTACAGTACCTACCTCAGAGGATAGCGAAATTGGATCCTTACCCAATATAACACTCAGAGAAAAAAAAACTCAGATGTCTAATAGAAAATTAGTATAAAAGCTTCCGGAAATCATCCATCCTCACTCACACCGTCTCCCCTCCCAGCCTACCAGTTCCACACATTAACCATAGGCTGCACCGCTGCACACCAGAGATTGCCTCTCTTATCGCTTAAATACATTGTTTAATCTTGCTATAGGTCAATAAAGAATCCCCAACACACACACACACACACAGTACCTAAAACCAATTAAAGGCCAAAAAGCCTCCATTATATGTAGGGATAACCCTTCTATAACACACACACACACACACACACACACACACACACACACACACACACACACACACACACACCTAAAACAAATGTGATTCCAAGGCACCTCCATTATGCACGGGGATAACCTGATTATGGGTACGGCGTGAATGCAATCCCCTCCAGACTCCATGCGTCTGATGAATGCAAATGGCCGTGAATTCTCTCATTAAGGAGAGCGTTAACTCTCCAAAAAGCCTTGCGAGGCTATTGTCTCGTTTCGCTACCAACATTTACACATTTGTAAGAAGGCACTTTGGTAACCCTTTATTTGGATAATCCATCTATAGATGCTCTACAGACTATCCATATATAGACTATCAGTAACATTTCAACAAACTATCTACTACCGTATTCTTAACCTAACCGTAACAACAATTTTTTTTATCAACAGATTTGTATCCAATTAAAGTGTGACCCATTGGCTCGAGTCAAAAGTAGTGCACAATGTACCGAATATTTTATCATAAACTGGGCCTGGACATGGGGTTTATTGGAATTCAGATACATTGTATGTAGGGCTGTGACGGTCATGTAATTTGGGATGGCGGTATTTGGCCAGCCAAATAACCAAGTTCACTGTAATAACCATTCTAATAGCCAAAAATATATTATAATAAATTGTATTTGTTTTCAGACTCACATTTTCTCCTCTCCCAACTGCATGTGCTGCCATAGAAATGTAATTAATAGAACAGGCATCCCCATTCAATAAATTATTTTGTATTGATTTTATTTAACATTTTATCAGAGAGTCATACTGAGACCATGGTCTCTTTTACAGATGAGCCCTGAATTACAGAAATGACAGAAAATACACACATCAAAATATAAATACAGAATGCAATCAGAAAGAAAACGTGTCATAAAAACGAACACATTCATCAGTAATAATGTAACAATTGTCGTCGGGAGAAGGAGAAGACCAAGGTGCAGCGTGGTAAGATTCATAATGATTTTAATAAAGATGAATACTGGAACAAAAACAACAAACCGACAAACGAACAGTTCTGCAAGGTGCAACAAAAACACTAAACAGAAAATAACTACCCACAAATCAGTGGGAAAACAGGCTAACTATGGTTCTCAATCAGAAACAACGATCAACAGCTGCCTCTGATTGGGAACCATACCAGGCCAAACACAGAAATACAAAAACACAGAACAAAAACATAGAATTATGTTTACATAATTAACACAATGGAAAAATCTAATGATTTATTATTTCAATTCTGAAAGTGCATGGGCTACGGAGAGAAACAAAATGTTGTAGTTTCAGGCCATGTGGCGGAAAGTGATGCGTGCGCTGGAGATGGGTGTGTGTGTGTGTGTGCTAGTGGGGCTGGGCAGGTGTGATATGTAGTTTATGTTTATATGATGTTGTTGTTTGTATATCTATGTTTTTAATTGTTTATAAGAGACAAAATGTTGTCTATTTGTTTACTCCAATTAGGGGAGGGTTGGTAGGGAAGTAATAATGAAAATAATAAATATATATGGGGGATTTGAAATGATGCAGACAATCTATTTGCATTTTTTTGTACCTTTTATTTACAATGATGGCCTAGGAACAGTGGGTTAATAACTGCCTTGTTCAGGGGCAGAACGACAGCTCAGGGATTCAATCTAGCAACCTTTCAGTTACTGGCCCAACGCTCTAACCACTATGCTACCTGCCGCCGTGAAATATTAAAGTTTAACCACCCCCAAGATCTAAAATAAATAAATCAAATCTACAAAACAAGAGAACAAAATATACTGTACTTAATGACTTAATGTAACCTACATTCAATTCTAATTGAAGGTCAATAAAGTTGTACTGTAATACAATGAAGGCAGACTGGTGAGGGAAATACCATACAGAACAGTATCAGTGCAGGTAAAAATTTTTACAGACAAGACAATATAGCCTAGGATGTAGACCAAAATGCATTTTTTTTTTTTTTAATCTAAAAATATTGTCCACGTCCAAGACTGCGGAATCAGTTCATAAAACACAGGCTTGATTTAGAAATGCATTAACTGCTTCTACTAACAGTATTAGTCATTAGTTCAGAATATAATTCTAAGTATTAATCTACTGTTTCTAATCTAAACCACACAACGTCCAGCTGATTTTTACAATAGTTAGGAAGAGTGAATGAGTTATATACACTTTTGTAATGCATACTGTACCACAGCGCTGAATATTTTACAACCCTGATGATTATGATCACGCCAAGGAGAAGGCTGACAGCCCTAATGTCAGGCTGCCGTTGGGAACATTGAGCAAGTCGAAGTGGGAGGCAACAAGTATGTACCATGACAGGTTAGAAACCAAACCCATGTTAACTGCTTTTACTAACAGTATTAGTCATTAGTTCAGAATATAATTCTAAGTATTAATCTACTAAATCTATCTAAACAGTAAAGAAGTACTGGAAACACATGATTTATAACAGCAGAAAAAGTGCTTTGACCTTGTCTAAAACCCGACTGATGTACATATAGAATACATTTCAAAGATAAGAAAGATCTTAGCTCAGAATTAATCAAGGATTCTAATATTGTAGCTAGGCAAGAACGTTTAGAAATTTGGCTATAATTATTTAGGTCACATGGGTCACCACCTTTGTGAAGGGGGAGTACATGGGCCGCTTCTAAACCTTGGGGATAGTACCAAATATAATTGTGAGGTAAAAAATATGGGTTAATTATTCCAGTCAGGGGTGCAAAGAGCTACAGCAAAAATATCATATCAAGCCTAGTGGATTTTTTTCTATATCAATCTTAAGCAAGGCATCTAGCACATCACAGGTAGTAAATTGTTGCAATGAAAACAAAGATTCATTAAGAAGTTGGACGTCAAGTCAGCTAGAGGCTGGCAGAAGGAAGAGCAGTTGATTGACTGACCAGGGTCCATTAAAACCACATTTTGACGCCTGCCGAGATAAAAGTATGATTAAAAGCATCACTTATCCCATTCTTCTCAGTTATGATGCCAGAGTCAGACAGAACTTGCTTAGCCAGGGAAGAAGAGGAATTTGTATGCTTCAGTGCATTTACTGTTTTAAAAAAATTGGAAGGATCACCAGGAGAGTCATAGATAGAGCTTAAAAAGTAGCTTAATTTAGTAGCTTAATTTAGCTTTCTGTTTCTCAGTTGTCTGAAAGATTGCCAGTCCATTACAGAATCCGTTTTCCTTGCTCTGAATGAGCTCAGACAGCTCTGAAGAAAACCAAGGGATAGATCTATCTTTGACTCTAAATTTGTAAAAGGGGCATGTTTATCTTCCAGAGGAATAAATATGGAGGATGCATTTCGCTTTCGCTTTGGCTCCCCCTCCTTTCCATCTCAGGCGTTCGGCGTCGCAGGCCTTCTAGCTGCTGCCGAACCTTTGTATCCCATCCCGGGGGTTCGGGTCTCTCCCAGGAACTTCCGAGCCCATGGAGGTGGACACGACGCACCTTCCCCCAGAGGGGACAGGGTCTCTCTGCTCTGCTCTTCCCCGTCAACAGGGTCTCTGATCCTACTGTGGGAAATCAGACCACCCCTGGAACACTTGTCCCAGAAGAAAAACCAGGCGAGGAAGCGACAGGCTGAGGAACGCTCCTGCACCTTCACAGGTAGGCACCCAGCCTTTCCTCCTTCTTGTCACCTTCCTGGACTATACTGGCCCCCCACTGAGTCCTGCCCTAGTGGACTCAGGTTCTGTAGGCCTTATCATTACGCATTCCTCTAGTCCCCTTATCCCAGTCCATGGGATAGCGTACAGGTGATGCCCTAAGGAGGAGAAGTGCCTTTTCTGCCAGCAGGAGGTCCTGGATATCCACCGTGGGAGTGGAGATGGAAGAGCAGATGGTCAGTGCAGTACTGTCGTGGTCTGTTCCATCCAACATAAAGGCGGTGCAACGCTTCCTTGGTTTTGCCTACTATTTCAGGCACTTCATTAGGGGTTTCAGCACAGTGGTGGCCCCTCTCACCTCCATCCTGAAGGGAGTTCCTAGACAGCTGCACTGGGCTGAGGAGGCCAACAAAGACTTGTGTGTGCTCAAGGAACGTTTTTCGAATGTTCTGGTTCATCCTGACCCGTCTCTGCTCTTCATTGTGGAGGTGGACACCTCCGAGGTTGGAGTAGGGGCTGTTCTCTCCCAACTCACTGGATCACCACCTAGACCCCATCCAAATCAAATCAAAGTGTATTTGTCACGTGCGCTGAATACAACAGTTGCAGACCTTACAGTAAAATGCTTACTTACAGGCTCTGACCAATAGTGCAAAAAAGGTATTAGGTGAACAATAGGTAACTAAAGCGGAATTATGACGTCGGGGATCGTGAGTTGCTAGCAGTCAAGAAGGTGCTGAAAACATGGCGGCACTCACTGGAGGATGCTCAACACCCATTCCTTGTTTGGACAGACCACCGTAACACAGAGTATTTTCGAGCTGTAAAAAGGCTGAATCCGCATCAGGCCCTCCACCCACTGCTGGTTACACAAACTCCACCCACTGCTGGTTACACAACGACCCTGGTCCCATCTCTCTGTGGACTTTGTCACAGACCTTCCCCTCTTGGAGTGGCACACCACCATCCTGGTCGTTGTGTAACCGGTTTTCCAAAGCCTGATGTTTGATTCCTCTGCCGGGTCTCCCTACGGCCATGCTGACCGTGGAGGCTCTCTTCTCTCACGTCTTCCGGCACTACGGGATCCCGGAGGACATTGTGTCTGACCGTGGTTCTCAGTTCACCTCCCGTGCCTGGAAGGCCTTCATAGATCAATTGGGGGTCACGGTCACCGTGATTGACTTGGAGTTACATTGTGTTGTTTAAGTGTTCCCTTTATTTTTTTGAGCAGTGTATATGGGGGTGTGAAGATTATATGATTTCCCAATATTGTATTCAGATGCTCTTGTTGATGATGCTGTCCACAGCCACCAACAACAGGGTAGCCTTGCCAAACCTTTAGTGTGGAATACAGAGAGATAATGATATGAGGCTTCAAAGAAGAATATAATGAATTATCAGGTTTAGGTATGACCCAGATGCAGACAGTGTCGAAGAAACAAAGGTTTATTTCTAGAACGGACAGGCAAACGACAGTTCAAAGGCTGAAAGAGTCAATCCAGAGAAGGTGCAAAAGGTTGAGAACGTCAGGCAGTCTCAGAGTCAGGTCAGGCAGGGGTCAATAATCCAGAAGGTGGGGCCAAGGTATAGAACGGCAGGCAGGCTCAGGGCCAGGGCAGGCAGAACGGTCAAAACTGGGAAGGACTAGAAAACAGGGGCAAGAACAGACAGGAGCAGGGGAACAAACGCAAGTAGGTTTCACAAACAAAATGAACTGGCAACAGACGAACAGAGAACACATGTATAAATACACAGGGGATGATGGGGAAGATGGGTGACACCTGGAGGGGGTGGAGACGAGCACAAAGACAGGTGAAATAGATCAGGGTGTGACAGTACCCCCCCCCTCTAGGGGTACCACCTGGCGTCCTATGTGGGCTTATACCTGGTTGACTGGGGTGCTGTAGTTAGAAATCCACAATGAGGCCTTTTTTCTTTTTTTTCACCTTTATTAAACCAGGTAGGCTAGTTGAGAACAAGTTCTCATTTGCAACTGCGACCTGGCCAAGATAAAGCATAGCAGTGTGAACAGACAACACAGAGTTACACATGGAGTAAACAATTAACAAGTCAATAACACAGTAGAAAAAAAATAGTCTATATACATTGTGTGCAAAAGGCATGAGGAGGTAGGCGAGTGATTACAATTTTGCAGATTAACACTGGAGTGATAAATGATCAGATGGTCATGTACAGGTAGAGATATTGGTGTGAAAAAGAGCAGAAAAGTAAATAAATAAAAACAGTATGGGGATGAGGTAGGTAAAAATGGGTGGGCTATTTACCGATAGACTATGTACAGCTGCAGCGATCGGTTAGCTGCTCAGATAGCAGATGTTTGAAGTTGGTGAGGGAGATAAAAGTCTCCAACTTCAGCGATTTTTGCAATTCGTTCCAGTCACAGGCAGCAGAGAACTGGAACGAAAGGCGGCCAAATGAGATGTTGGCTTTAGGGATGATCAGTGAGATACACCTGCTGGAGCGAGTGCTACGGATGGGTGTTGCCATCGTGACCAGTGAACTGAGATAAGGCGGAGCTTTACCTAGCATGGACTTGTAGATGACCTGGAGCCAGTGGGTCTGGCGACGAATATGTAGCGAGGGCCAGCCGACTAGAGCATACAAGTCGCAGTGGTGGGTGGTATAAGGTGCTTTAGTGACAAAACGGATGGCACTGTGATAAACTGCATCCAGTTTGCTGAGTAGAGTGTTGGAAGCAATTTTGTAGATGACATCGCCGAAGTCGAGGATCGGTAGGATAGTCAGTTTTACTAGGGTAAGTTTGGCGGCGTGAGTGAAGGAGGCTTTGTTGCGGAATAGAAAGCCGACTCTTGATTTGATTTTTGATTGGAGATGACAGTCTAGCCAGACACCTAGGTACTTATAGATGTCCACATATTCAAGGTCGGAACCATCCAGGGTGGTGATGCTGGTCAGGCGTGCGGGTGCAGGCAGCGAACGGTTGAAAAGCATGCATTTGGTTTTACTAGCGTTTAAGAGCAGTTGGAGGCCACGGAAGGAACTTGAAGCTGGCATTGAAGCTTGTTTGGAGGTTAGATAGCACAGTGTCCAAGGACGGGCCGGAAGTATATAGAATGGTGTCGTCTGCGTAGAGGTGGATCAGGGAATCGCCCGCAGCAAGAGCAACATCATTGATATATACAGAGAAAAGAGTCGGCCCGAGGATTGAACCCTGTGGCACCCCCATAGAGACTGCCAGAGGACCGGACAGCATGCCCTCCGATTTGACACACTGAACTCTGTCTGCAAAGTAATTGGTGAACCAGGCAAGGCAGTCATCCGAAAAACCGAGGCTACTGAGTCTGCCGATAAGAATATGGTGATTGACAGAGTCGAAAGCCTTGGCAAGGTCGATGAAGACGGCTGCACAGTACTGTCTTTTATCGATGGCGGTTATGATATCGTTTAGTACCTTGAGCGTGGCTGAGGTGCACCCGTGACCGGCTCGGAAACCAGATTGCACAGCGGAGAAGGTACGGTGGGATTCGAGATGGTCAGTGACCTGTTTGTTGACTTGGCTTTCGAAGACCTTAGATAGGCAGGGCAGGATGGATATAGGTCTGTAACAGTTTGGGTCCAGGGTGTCTCCCCCTTTGAAGAGGGGGATGACTGCGGCAGCTTTCCAATTCTTGGGGATCTCAGACGATATGAAAGAGAGGTTGAGCAGGCTGGTAATAGGGGTTGCGACAATGGCGGCGGATAGTTTCAGAAATAGAGGGTCCAGATTGTCAAGCCCAGCTGATTTGTACGGGTCCAGGTTTTGCAGCTCTTTCAGAACATCTGCTATCTGGATTTGGGTAAAGGAGAACCTGGAGAGGCTTGGGCGAGTAGCTGCGGGGGGGGCGGAGCTGTTGGCCGAGGTTGGAGTAGCCAGGCGGAAGGCATGGCCAGCTGTTGAGAAATGCTTGTTGAAGTTTTCGATAATCATGGATTTATCGGTGGTGACCGTGTTACCTAAGCCTCAGTGCAGTGGGCAGCTGGGAGGAGGTGCTCATGTTCTCCATGGACTTCACAGTGTCCCAGAACTTTTTGGAGTTGGAGCTACAGGATGCAAACTTCTGCCTGAAGAAGCTGGCCTTAGCTTTCCTGACTGACTGCGTGTATTGGTTCCTGACTTCCCTGAACAGTTGCATATCGCGGGGACTATTCGATGCTATTGCAGTCCGCCACAGGATATTTTTGTGCTGGTCGAGGGCAGTCAGGTCTGGAGTGAACCAAGGGCTATATGTTCTTAGTTCTGCATTTTTTGAACGGAGCATGCTTATCTAAAATGGTGAGGAAGTTACTTTTAAAGAATGACCAGGCATCCTCAACTGACGGGATTAGGTCAATGTCCTTCTAGGATACCCAGGCCAGGTCGATTAGAAAGGCCTGCTCACAGAAGTGTTTTTAGGGAGCGTTTGACAGTGATGAGGGGTGGTCGTTTGACTGCAGCTCCGTAGCGGATACAGGCAATAAGGCAGTGATCGCTGAGATCCTGGTTGAAGACAGCGGAGGTGTATTTGGAGGGCCAGTTGGTCAGGCTGACGTCTATGAGGGTGCCCTTGTTTACAGATTTAGGGTTGTACCTGGTGGGTTCCTTGATGATTTGTGTGAGATTGAGGGCATCTAGCTTAGATTGTAGGATTGCCGGGGTGTTAAGCATATCCCAGTTTAGGTCACCTAACAGAACAAACTCTGAAGCTATATGGGGGGCGATCAATTCACAAATGGTGTCCAGGGCACAGCTGGGAGCTGAGGGGGGTCGGTAGCAGGCGGCAACAGTGAGAGACTTATTTCTGGAGAGAGTAAGTTTCAAAATTAGTTGTTCGAACTGTTTGGGTATGGACCTGGAAAGTATGACATTACTTTACAGGCTATCTCTGCAGTAAACTACAACTCCTCCCCCTTTGGCAGTTCTATCTTGACAGAAAATGTTATAGTTGGGTATGGAAATCTCAGAATTTTTGGTGGCCTTCCTGAGCCAGGATTCAGACACGGCAAGGACATCAGGGTTAGCAGAGTGTGCTAAAGCAGTGAGTAAAACAAACTTAGGGAGGAGGATTCTGATGTTGACATGCATGAAACCAAGGCTTTTTCGATCACAGAAGTCAACAAATGAGGGTGCCTGGGGACATGCAGGGCCTGGGTTTACCTCCACATCACCCGCGGAACAGAGGAGGAGTAGAATGAGGGTGCGGCTAAAGGCTATCAAAACTGGTCGCCTAGCAGATTTCTGGGCATGGTAGAATATATTCAGGACATAATGCGCAGACAGGGGTATGGTGGGGTGCGGGTGCAGCGGAGGTAAGCCCAGGCACTGGGTGATGATGAGAGAGGTTGTATCTCTGGACATGCTGGTTGTAATGGGTGAGGTCACTGCATGTGTGGGAGGTGGGACAAAGGAGGTATCAGGGGTATGAAGAGTGGAACTAGGGGCTCCATTGTAAACTAAAACAATTATAACTAACCTCAACAACAGTATACAAGGCATATTGACATTTGAGAGAGACATACAGCGAGGCATACAGTAATCACAGGTATTGAATTGGGAGAGCTAGCTAAAACAGTATCTAAAACAGTAGGTGAGACAACAACAGCTAATCAGCTAGCACAACAACAGCAGGTAAAATGGCGTTGACTAGGCAGGGAGGGTCGGATTAACTACACACAGAGCCTGAGTGCAGCTGGGGCCGACAGATAAAACATAAACAAGCAGGATGGAGTACCGTGATTAATGGACAGTCCAGCATGCATCAGCTATGTAGCCAAGTGATCAGTGTCCAGCGATGGATGGGGCAGGGAAGCTGGACTGGCGAGTACAATGACTAAATAGCTTGTATCTAGTTAGCTGGTTAGCTTCTGGAGGTTCTTGAGTGTGTTCTAAAAATTAAAAATAATAGCGATTCCGTATCACATTGGGTGAGGCAGGTTACTGGAAGGTATAAACAAATTTAAAATCGAAAAGAGATTGAAAGTAAATATGGGTCCAGTGAGTGTTTGGGACGCGGCGATTCAGACGGTTAGTAGGCCGGGGCTAAACAAGGTAGCAGTTAGCGGACTGGGGCTAAACAAGCTAGCAGTTAGCGGACCGGGGCTAAACAAGCTAGCAGTTAGCGGACCGGGGCTAAACAAGCTAGCAGTTAGCAGGCCGAATTAGCAAGCAAGGAGATAGCAAGGGCTAGAAAGTTAGCCTTTGGGGGGGCGTTGCGATGGGGTGAGTCTGTTTATGCCTCTTCATGCGGTGACATCGATAGACCGGTCGTGGGTCCGGATATTGTAGCCCAGGAGTATGCTTCGGTGGTAGCACAGGAGCTCTGGCCGGGCTAGCTTCAAGCTAAGTGGGTGGAAACGCTAGCCAGGAGTAATCATCCGGGGTTGCGGTTAGCTAGTTAGCTAGTTGTGAAGATCCAGTTGAAAATGTTCTGTTTGCGGTGGGAATCCGGGGATAAAAAATAATAGTAGGTCCGTTATGCTCTCGCCAGTTGTTCGAACTGGCGAGAGCTTTCCGAGCTAAAGGTTAGCTGATGACCGGTTAGCTGAAGACCGCTAGCAATGGTTTGCTGACTGATAGCTGGTAGTTAGCTGGCTAGCTTCAGTTGAGGGGATCCGGATCCGAAGTAAATATAAATACTTCTGAAAAAATAGCAACATTGGGTGAGGCGGGTTGCAGGAGAGTATTTGGAAGATGAGGTTTAGCAAAATGTTTTAAAAGATATGCGAAGAAAAATATGTTTAAAAAAAAAAAACGATATATACGATATATACAAGGAACATGACACGACAAGACACGACAAGACGTCTGACTGCTACGCCATCTTGGAACACAGTAATAAAGCCTGGGTCCAGGATGTCCCTAGCGGGGACCCAGCACCTCTCCTACGGGCCATAACCCTCCCAGTCAACCAGGTACTGGAACCCCCTGCCCCGAGGTCAAACTTTGCATACAGGTTGGCCGTTGATGAGACCGGGGAGAGGGGTGGGCCTGGAAACAGGAGACAAATGGCTGTGAGACATGGGTTTAACTCTGGACACATTAAAGGTGGGGTGTATATGGAGGGTACGGGGCAACAGAAGACAAACAGCAGAGGGGCTAATGACTTTGGAGATGGGAAAAGGGCCAAGAAACTGAGATTCCACTTGGAGGGGTAGATCCCAGGTGGACAACCTTACAGTCTGCCCAAGACAATACCGGGGAGCCAGGGTCTGGTGGCGATCCGCTTGTCGTCGATACCTGGAGTTGGTCTTGAGGAGGGTCGACCTGGCTCTCCTCCAGGTACGGCGACAGCGGCGGACAAACATCTGGGCTGAAGCTATGCCGACCACTTCTTCTTGCTCAGAGAAGAGCGGTGGCTGATACTCCAGGAACTCTCAAAGGGTGTCAGGCCCGTGGCAGAGCAGGGAAGGGTGTTGCGGGCGAATTCGACCCACACAAGCTGCTGGCTCCAGGTGGTGGGGTTGGCAGAGACCAGGCAGCGCAGAGTAGTTTCTAGGTCCTGGTTGGCTGGCCATTTCTGTGAGGATTGACGCTGGAGATGAGAAGCAGGTACAGGGAGTGAACATTTAATAAACAACGGACATGAATGAAACAGAACAGGAACAGCGTCTGGACAGGGGGAAAATAACAACATCAATACTGTCACAGGGAATAAACTGAGGAGCAGACAAAAATAGAAGTGGTGATCAACAATGTAAGGGAGTTCAGGTGAGTGTAAAATTGCATAGCTGCGTGTAATGATGGTGACATGTGTGTGTAATGAAGGGCAGCCTGGTGCCCTCGAGCACCAGTAGGCGTGACAGTACCCCGCCCCTTTTGGGGAGCCAACTGGTGTACCAACTGCGTGAGCCTGACAGGCTGGCCGAGGCATGGGCGCCAGACAAGCTGGCTGAGGTGTAGAAGCCCGACGAGCTGGCAAGAGGTGTAGGACCGGCTGAGACATGGGAGTCCACAGTCCAGCATTACTTTAAGACATGAAGGTCAGTCAATTTGGAAAATGTCAAGAACTTAATACGTTTTTTCAAGTGCAGTCGCAAAAACCATCAAGCGCTATGATGAAACTAGCTCTGATGTGGACCGCAACAGGAAAGGAAAACCCAGAGTTACCTCTGCTGCATAGGATTAGTTCAGCCTTCAAGTAACAGACACATCTCAACATCAACTGTTCAGTGGAGACTGCGTTAATCAGGCCTTCATGGCATTTGAATTGTGACAAAGAAACCAAAAACAACCAATAATAAGAAGAGACTTGCTTTGGCCAAGAAACACGAGCAATGGACATCCGACTGGTGGAACAATTTGAGATTTTTGGTTCCACCTGCTGTGTCTTTGTGAAACGCAGAGTAGGTGAATTGATGATCTCTGCATGTGTGGTTCCCACTGTGAAGCAAGGAGGAGAAGGTGTGGTGGTGTGGGGGTGCTTTGCTGGTGACACTGTCTGTGATTTATTTAGAATTCAAGGCACACTCATCAACCATGGCTACCACAGCATTCTGCAGTGATACGCCATCCCATCTGGTCTGCATTAATTTAGCCTATCATTTGTTTTTCAACAGGACAATGACCCAACACACCTCCAGGCTGTGTAAGGGCTATTTGACGAAGAAGGAGAGTGATGGTTCAGATGACCTGGCCTCCACAATCACAAGACTGTTGGTGACTACTTTGAAGAATCTAAAATGATATCATGGTTTTAATGTCTTCCCCTATTGTTCTACAATGTAGAATATAGTAAAAATGTAGAAAAACTCCAAACTTTTGACTGGTACAGTATATATACACTACCGGTCAACAGTTTTATATATACCGGTAGTGTATATACAGTTGAAGTTGAAAGTTTACATACACCTTGGCCAAATACATTTAAACTCAGTTTTTCACAATCCCTGAAATGTAATCCTATTAAAAAATCCGGGTTTTAGGTCAGTTAGGATCACCACTTTATTTTACGACTGTGACATGTTAGAATAATAGCAGAGAGGATGATTTATTTCAGCTTTTATTTCTTTCATCACATTCCCAGTGGGTCAGAAGTTTACATACACTCAATTAGTATTTGGTAGCATTGCCTTTACATTGCTCAACTTGGGTCAAAAGTTTTGGGTAGCCTTCCACAAGCTTCCCACAATAATTTGGGTGAATTTTGGCCCATTCCTCTTGACAGTGCTGGTGTAACTGAGTCAGGTTTGTAGGCCTTCTTGCTCGC
Organism: Oncorhynchus kisutch; assembly: GCF_002021735.2. Lineage (NCBI taxonomy): Eukaryota > Metazoa > Chordata > Actinopteri > Salmoniformes > Salmonidae > Oncorhynchus > Oncorhynchus kisutch. The sequence continues at coordinate 7,167,224 of NC_034199.2, read as the reverse complement.
ACACGCTTTTCAGTTCTGCCCACAAATTTTCTATAGGATTGAGGTCAAGGCTTTGTGATGGCCACACCAATACCTTGACTTTGTTGTCCTTAAGCCATTTTTCCACAACTTTGGAAGTATACTTGGCATCATTGTCCATTTGGAAGACCCAATTGCGACCAAGCTTTAACTTCCTGACAGATGTCTTGAGATGTTGCTTCAGTGTATGCACATAATTTTCCCTACCTCATGGTGCCATCTATTTTGTGAAGTGCACCAGTCCTTCCTGCAGCAAAGCACTCCTACAACATGATGCTGCCACACCTTGCTTCACGGTTAGGATCGTGTTCTTCGGCTTGCAAGCCTCCCCCTTTTTCCTCCAAATATAACGATGGTCATTATTGCCAAACAGTTCTATTTTTGTTTCATCAGACCAAGGGACATTTCTCCAAAAAGTACGATTTTTCTCCCCATGTGCAGTTGTAAACCGTAGTCTGGCATTTTTATGGCAACTTTGGAGCAGTGGCTTCTTCCTTTCTGAGCGGCCTTTCAGGTTATGTCGATATAGGACTTGTTTTACTGTGGATATAGATTATTTTGTACATGTTTCCTCCAGCATCGTCACAAGGTCCTTTGCTGTTGTTCTGGGATTGATTTGCACTTTCGCACCAAAATACGTTAATCTTTAGGAGACAGAATGCGTCTCCTTCCTGAGCGATATGATGGCTGCGTAGTTCCATGGTGTTTATACTTGCGTACTATTGTTTGTACAGATGAACGTGGTACTTTCAGGCATTTGAAATTGCTCCCAAGGATGAACCAGACTTGTGGAGGTCTACAATAGTTTTCTGAAGTCTTGGCTGACTTCTTTTGATTTCCCCATGTTGTCAATCACAGAGGCACTGAGTTTGAAGGTAGGCCTTGAAATATATCCACAGGTACACCTCCAATTAACTCCAATTAGCCAAACAGAAGCTTCTAAAGCCATGACATAATTTTCTGGAATTTTCCAAGCTGCTTAAAGGCACAGTCAACTGAGTGTATGTAAACTTCTGACTGACTGGAATTGTGATACAGTGAATTATAAATGAAATAATCTCCCTGTAAACAGTTGTTGGAAAAATGACTTGTGTCATGCACAAAGTAGGTCTCCTATCCGACTTGCCAAAACTATAGTTTGTTAACAAGAAATTTGTGGAGTGGTTGAAAAACAAGTTTTAATGACTCCAACCTAAGTGTATGTAAGCTTACGACTTCAACTCTGTATAGGAAATGGTTTAGTGCCACAAAACCAAACAGTTGCCAAAAACATATTACATCCGGAATTAATGCAAAATACCAGATGCATACTGACTATACAAAATATTAAGAACACCTGCACTTTCCATGACATAGACCAGGGATCATCAACTATATTCAGTTGTGGGACAATATTTTCTTGAGCCAATGTTTGGGTGCCAGAACATATTTACAAATGATTTGTAGACTGCAAATTGATCGCAAGAATCCCAAACAGATATCATATTTGACTTAAACATAATAATTTAAACCCTTACTTACAAAGTTTGAAATGGTTGTGGTATTATGAATGTAAAACAGTCTGGGTTTAAGCCAGCGCACAGCACTATCATAGCAACCGTATTAGTTGTCAATGACATTGTCAATGACATTGTCAATGACATTGTCAATGCTTTAGACACTAAAATTAATTGTGGTGCCTTGTTTTTGGACGTGTCAAAAGCGTTTGATACTGTTGATCATGCTATTTTATTTAACAAGTTGTTCTTGATTGGCCTGGGTTCTGACTCCTGCTCATGGTTTCATGATTATCTTAGGTCTTAGGAACTATCTTAGGAACTCAGGTCATCGTGATTGATGGGGTTAAGTCCGAATTTCTTGAAGTACATAACGGTGTTCCACAAGGGTCGGTACTAAGGACCTGTGTTTTTTTACCATTTATATAAATGCTATTGGTAAATCTGTAAAAAAAAAAAATATATATCTATATGTAGATGACACTATTATGTACGCAATTGCCCCGACTGCTGACCTTTCTGTGACAAGGCTACAGTCCGATTTTTGACCAAGTTACTCATTGCCTCTAGAGTATCTCTGTGCCAAATTACAGAAGAAAAGTAAACAGTCTATGCTTGAGTTATTTGAAGATGTCAAGGAAAGTAAAATAATCTAATAATAACAAAAGTTTCACTGGGAACCCCTAATAATTGCAACTGGCATGATTGTACCCACCACTGGGTTTGGAAAAATGTAGACTGCACAGGTAGAAACTTATATCACTCTTCCCAAATGAAATCAGTGACTTGTGAATTCACTATTAAACCTTATTGATTTGGGGTCTGAAATTGTTTTTTAGGTGTATCTCATTAAAAGGCTGTCTCCTCTTCATGTGCACTTATGGTGCCTTCGGCAAGTATTCAAACCCCTTGATTTTTTTCATATTTTGTTAAGTTACAGCCTTATTCTAAAATGTATTAAATTGGGAGTTTCTCCCATTCTTCAGGTCTCTCCAAAGATGTTTGAAGTCCGGGATCTAGCTAGGCAACTCAAGGACATTCCACAGACTTGTCCCAAAGCCACAGCCGCGTTGTCTTGGCTATGTGCTTAGGGTCTTTGTCCTGTTGGAAGGTGAACCTTTGCCCGAGTCTGAGGTCCCGAGCATTTTGGGGCAGGTTTTCATTAAAGATCTTTCTGTACTTTGCTCCGTTCATCTTTGCCTCAATCCAGACTGGTCCCTGCTGCTGAAAAACATCCCCACAGCATGATGCTGCCACCACCATGCTTCACCGTAGGGATGGTGCAAGTTTTCCTCCAAACGTGTCGCTTGGCATTCAGGCCAAAGAGTTCAATCTTGGTTTCATCAGACCAGAGAATCTTGTTTCTCAAGGTATTAGTCTTTACGTGCCTTTTGGCAAACACCAAGCAGTTTGTCATGTGCCTTTTACAGAGGAGTGTCTTCTGTCTGGCCACTCTATCATAAAGGCCTGATTGTTGGAGTGCTGCAGAGATGGTTGTCCTTCTGGAAGTTTCTCCCATCTCCACAGACGAACTCTAGAGCTCTGTCAAGGTGACCATTGGGTCAACTCCCTGACCAAGGCACTTCTCCCACAGTTTGGCTGGGCGGCCAGCTCTAGGAAGAGTCTTGGTGGTTCCAAACTGATTCCATTTAAGAATCCTTGAGATGTTTCTACAACTTGGCATAGTTTTTGCTCTGTCATGCACTGTCAACTGTGGGACCTTATATAGGCAGGTGTGTGTCTTTCCAAATCATGTCCAATCAATTGAATTTATCACCTGTGGACTCCAATCAAGTTGTAGAAACATCTCAAGGATGATTAATAGAAACAGGATGCACCTCAATGTCGAGTCTCATAGCATAGGGTCTGAATACTTATGTAAATAAGATATGTTTTTTATTTTTTAATACATTTTCAAACATTTCTAAAAAACGGTTTTCTGCTTCTTCATTATGGGGTATTATGTGAAGATTGCTGAGGATTTATGTAATACATTTTTTGAATAAGACTAAATGTGGTAAAGTCAAGGGGTCAGAATACTTTCCGAAGGCACTGTATTTGCAGACGTAGGAAACGAATGCTTCATATATGTACTTGCTTTCATCTGTACATTCCATTGTTTGCCTCATGCTAATGTTGGCCATGTCACGGGTTAGAGGTGTACAGTCAGGAGGAGCTGCCATTCCCCTGCAAGCCACATCCCTGTGTCAGAAATAATCTGCTGTCATCGCCGAGGCCCAAGGTGGACACTTAGTGATGGGTCACAGCAGGTTACGGATGACCTCAATGTGTTACAACACACCCACCCCCTTGTGACAAGGTCTCTGGCAGCGTATGATTCTCTCCATGTGAGTGAAACATGATTCAGCTCTAAAGGAATACATGCAGAGGCTGTGCTTAGATCACTACAAAAATACATTGTTTTGTGATGATAATGTGTATCTGTTCAAGGCTGCAAAATGATACATAAAATGGTAAATGGGTAATACTGCAATAAGTTCTGTAAGTTTTCAGACTTGAATTGAGAAACCATGACTTAATTTCAGTGTGAGTTCATAGAACAAAACTTTTACACACCTGAAGTAAGGTATTTTCACAGGTGTGTAGGAAAATCAAAAACTGAAGTAGAATAGTTGAAGGGTCTCTCACATCCTGTGTGTACCTGCAAACAACCCCTTGTCTGATGAAGAGACATCTTGGAACCCAGAACCAGGGCTCGAATTGAGGGGGAACGTGAGGAGATGCCATACCTTTTGTTAAAGAGAAGGGCAAAAAGCACCCCCGTTCTTATGGTTACTTTGTTGATATCCACTATAGTGGCTGGGGCATACATAATGTTTTCAGCGTAAAAGCTTTTTTTGGCAGAAATACCTTCCGGAACATGTGATTTTTCATGTGTGTTAAAAACAAACTTGTATGCCATCTGTAAACATGAAAAAATAATTACTAGCCTAGTTGGTTTAGCCACGAAAAGATAGGAACCTTCCAGCTAGCCATGATTGGCTGAGGCAATGGATGGGCTGGACATGCCGAGAGATGAGTTGAGTGGTCTGTCATGTAGCACGCTTCTGTCTAACATAAGCTGCATAGTATGTGTAGGTCATCTTTTCTATATCGGCTTTTTTGCAAAATATCATGAACTGCTCAAGTGTTTCTCGGGTGCTCACTTTGGAGGACCGAGTTTTGAAATCAGAGGAATGTCAAGTGGGAGTAGAGTATGATAGCTAGGTAGATGGGGAAAATTGGAGCGTTTGATTGCAAATGCAGATGGAGTTGAAAAGAGAACACAGAAGGCTGTTGTATGAAACACCTGTCTGGATTACATCTTCAAACTAAGGGTAACCATGGCATCAGTGACAGAGGGGGAGAATCGTTCTCCATGTATACGGTAAAGAGAGTCTAGCTAGCTACATTTTCTGATATTATACATTTTTAATTTTGTTATAAAGTTAGTGTATTGTTAGCTAGCTGGCTGGCTCGCTAGCTTACATTATGTGTATGATCTGTGACACTGTGTAGTAATGTTCAGAGCCATTTGCATTGCTAGTTAAAGCCTGTTGTTAGCTAGCTAACATTGAACCTAGCTAGTTGGTTAGCTTTAGCTACCTGTAGATTCATGCTGGGTAGTAAAGTTATGACTTGGGCTTATGGTTAATTTTTTTAGATAGCTAGCTGTTTAGCTCGCTACATGTCTGAACAAAAGACTCCACTATGCAAGTAACCATTTCACTGTACGGTTTACACCATCTAACAAGCTAGATAATAACCAAAAACATTGTTTAGAAAGTTTATTTTAGTTGCCTGGTTTGCTAGATTGACACATACTACATTCATTTTTAAACTGATAGGTTTATTGGTGTTAAATTGCACCAGTTATGCTGTTTTGTACCCGAGGCTGATGTCATGCTGCCTGTCATTTTTGTGTTTGTACTTCTTCATAACGACAACATGTTTGATGTCGAACGACATTAGAATGTTTATAATGTCACTGCGACGACTGTATACAGATATGTCGATAGAAGTAGTATGAACCAGCCATTTGTCTTGAAATCTTTGGTTGTACACTACGATACTCACTATTTAGCACATGTCCTCACTTGTGAATCCATAAAGAGATTGGTGGGGCTCAAGCTTAACTTCTTAAGGTATAGGGGGCAGCATTTTCACTTTTGGATAAATAGCGTGCCCAAATTCAACTTCCTGCTACATATGTCAAGAATATAAGATATTATTAGTATATTTGGATGGAAAACACTCTGAAGTTTCTAAAACTGTTTGAATCATATCTGTGAGTATAACAGAACTTATGTAACAGGCAAAACCCTGAGGACTAACCATTCAGAGTTTTTTTTTTTTTTAGGTTTCTGTCTTTTCAGCGAATTCTCTTTGGGAAACAATATTTCTTAGGCACTTGTTTCTTCCGCTTCCACTGGATGTCACCAGTCTTTGGAATTTGGTTGAGGTTATTCCTTTGTGCAATGAAGTACGGCCATCTAGGAAATGGGTAACACTGTTGAGAGTTGAGCAAGACTTGAAAAGTAGCGTTGGTTTGTTGTCTTCCTGTATTGAGCACAGAAAGTTTGATTTTTATATCATTTTATTTGAATTTGCCACGCTGCATTTTCCCTGGATTTTGGCCAAGTTGGACGCAAGCGTCCCCTATACCATAAGAAGTTAAGAGGGTGTAAACGATGCTGAATGGGTGTAGTAAAATAAGAGCTCTCCAGTTGGTGTCCAAAACTATTGAAGGGCCATTTTCTGAAGTGGGGTTACAAGTTTGTCAACTTTCAAAGCAGAATTACTTTCCCATTTGTTCCTCAACTGTGGTGTATGATATACAATTTTCTCTGCTTTTATCAAATGTAAAAAACACAGTTTCTACATAAGATCGAGGCGGTTGGTCACAAATAGTTGCTCTAAGAGTTGTAGATTCTTATTCAAAATGATTCACAACTGTAATGGTTGCCAAAGGTGCTTCCACTCTGGGTTGTGAAGACATACAATTGAGAAATGTTCATTATTTTGTTAACATTTTTTCTAATTTTTTTTGCTTTCAAAAATGTGGAGTAGGTTGTGTAGATCTGTGGGGAAAAAAACGAATTGACTGCCTTTTTAGATTAAATTTTAAGGCAGCAAAATGTGAAGAAAGTGCATGGGGTCAATGTCCTCAATAATTGCTTCACTTCACTTTTTACATGTAGACAAAAATAGCTGATCTCCAGGTATGCGTTGTTTAGATCTATACAGTAGAATTGGATCACGACTTCAACCTCTCTTATTTAGAAATGGAGGCAGTTGGGCCTAAATTGGCTTAATTGTTTCATCATGCAAATGTTTGATTCATTCAGCTCCCATAAAATGAAGATGGATCATTAAACATTACAATAAACAAGCTTTTTATTGGCCTCGGGTAATGACACATCATTCAAGACACAGCTGTGACAAACAATGACAATGAACTCAATCTAATAGATTTGATATACAGATCAGGGTAATTTTTTACTGGACACTCATTTGCATGAGTTTATATGATTGAGAAGAGGAGTCCTCTGCAACAGATGGATTTGTACTTCCAAGGAAGACGTTGGCAACCCAGCAACATGTGCTGCCTGCTTTGCGGTATCTGTGGGTACAGGCATGTCAGTACATGAGTATGATCTCAGTGTTTATGCTGCAGAATACATATGTTTCTCACAAAACTATATCTTTAAAATATTTTATGTTGTGATCAAATGCACCGACTTCACATTGTCTTAATATTGTCTCAGCCATGCATTGTTGTGGGTTTGGTCCAACCCAGAAAAATGTCTTATATAGTACCGAACTCTTTGAATGTTAGTAAAGATGTTCTGAGACATCTAAAAGTTACCGAAGAGCATGACAGAGGTTCCCCAGTATGTTACCAAGGTATGTTACCAAAGTATGTTACCAATAGCTATATATTGAAGCCTATGTGTTATGGGGATGCTATGAGGAGAATGTTGCCATAATGAAAAATTGGCAAGTTTGCTGGATGTTCTATAGACATGTTCCCAATCAACCCAGTTCCCAAATCAACTCTTACTCATTTGATGATTTTCACCTCCTACAGGCTCTGACATTTCAAAATGGTGGTGTGGATGTGTGTCACATGGTGTATAACATCCACATCTAAACTTCCTTTGAAAATTTGCTGCTGGAGAAGGAAACTTATCAAAGATTTCACCGTCATACCAAGGGTGAATAAAAAAAGCTACAGTGTGCAATGGCTGAGGTGAAAGAAATTAATAAAAAAATATAGGGGGTTGATCACCTTGAATATTGCAGCTTCTATCAATGTTTTATTTGACCTTTATTTAATTAAGATTCAATTCAATTAAGAACAAATGTTTATTTACAATGATGGCCTATCCCAGACAATGTTGGGCCAATGGTGCACCACCCTATTGGACTCCAAATCATGGCCAGATGTGAAACAGCCTGGATTTGAACCAGGGACGGTTGGGATGCCTCTTACACTGAGATGCAGTACCTTAGACCACTGCGGCACTCAGGAGCCGTATGTCTGAATCATTTCCAATCCCTCATGTATAAAAATAAAGTACCAGTCAAAAGTTTGGACACACCTCATTCCAGGGTTTTTCTATATTTTTACTATGTTCAACATTGTAGAATAATAGTTAAGACATCACAACTATGAAATAACAAATATGGATTCATGTAATATTTTTTTACCACTTCCATCTAAACTCAGCATTTAAAGAAACGTCCCTTTTTCAGGACCCTGTCTTTCAAAGATAATTTGTAAAACTACAAATAACTTCACAGATCTTCATTGTAAAGGGTTAAAACACTGTTTCTCATGCTTGTTCAATGAACCATAAACAATTAACGGACATGCACCTGTGGAACGGTCGTTAAGACATTAACAGTTTACAGATGGTAGGCAATTAAGGTCACAGTTATGAAAACTTAAACTAAAGAGGCCTTTCTACTGACTCTGAAAAACTCCAAAAGAAAGAAGCCCAGGGTCCCCGCTCATCTGCGTGAACATGCCTTAGGCACGCTGCAAGGAGGCATGAGGACTGCAGATGTGGCCAGGACAATAAATTGCGATGTCCGTACTGTAAGATGACTAAGACAGTGCTACAGGGAGACAGGACGGACAACTGATCGTCCTCGCAGTGGCAAACCACGTGTAACACCTGCACAGGCTCTGTACATCCGAAAATCACACCGGCGGACAGGTACAGGATGGCAACAACCAGGAATGCACAATCCCTCCATCAGTGCTTGGACTGTCCGCAATAGGCTGAGAGAGGTTGGACTGAGGGCTTGTAGGCCTGTTGTAAGGCAGGTCCTCACCAGATATTCCCAGCAACAACGTTGCCTATGGGCAAAAACCAACCGTCGCTGGACCAGACAGGACTGGCAAAAAGTGCCCTTCACTGACGAGTCGTGGTTTTGTCTCACCAGGGTGATGGTGGGATTTGCGTTTATTGTCGAAGGAATGAGTGTTACACTGAGGCCTGTACTCTGGAGCGGGATCAATTTGGAGGTGGAGGGACTGTCATGGTCTGGGGCGGGTTGTCACGGCATCATCGAACTGAGCTTGTTGCCATTATAGGCAATCTCAACGCTCTGCGTTACAGGGAAGACATCCTCCTACCTCATCCTCCATCCGCCTTCCTGCAGGCTCATCCTAACATGACCCTCCAGCATGACAATGCCACCAGCCATACTGCTCATTCTGTGCATGATTTCCTGTAAGACAGGAATGTCAGTGTTCTGCCATGAGCCTGGATCTCAATCCCATTGAGCACGTCTGGGACCTGTTGGATCGGAGGATGAGATCTAGGGCCATTCCCCCCAGAAATGTCTGGGAACTTGCAGGTGCCTTGGTGGAAGAGTGGGGTAACATCTCACAGCAAGAACTGGAAAATCTGGTGCAGTCCATAAGGCGATGCATTGCACTACTCAATGCAGCTGGTGGCCACACCAGATACTCACTGTTACTTTTGATTTTGACCCCCCTTTGTTCAGGGACATGTTTTTCCATTTCTGTTAGTCACATGTCTGTGGAACTTGTTCAGTTTGTCTCTCAGTTGTTGAATCTTGTTATGTTCATGCAAATACTTACACATGTTAAGTTTGCTGAAAATAAACTGAGTTTACTTCTGGTAACAGTGCTGGCTGCGACAACAGGTATATGTGCCGAAGCGTAAAGCTCATATGAAAGGAAACGCTTCCCCAAAAACAGCAATTGACATGTTTTTCACATATGAAATTGAAATTTAGAGTTTCACATGTGAAAATCACATTAGCTGTTTTACATGTAAAGTACCACATATGAAAACCTCACTTTCACATGTGGAATTCCAAGTTCACATGTGGGTACAACAATCTAATTTCCATTTCATATGTGAAAAACTTTGCAACTTGCAATTCCACATTTGAAAGTGAGATTTTAACATGTGAAAAAAATCATATTTAACTGCAAATTCCATGTTGATATCATGGATGGTTATGTCCTTGCATACATAGTGTAGTCTATTGACTTGAGAGTGGTTGCATTTCTCCAGCCCCATCCCTTAACGTTTTGCCAAAACTGTGACATACGTCATTTCCGGTCACAACTTGCAGGCTTGTTTTCGAGTTGCTGTGCGTTTTGTTGCTAACCTGTTTTGCTACCTGACAACTTTACGGTTTTCACTTTTTAATTACCGTTCATATATTTATTTATTTTTTCCTAAACTTTTTCACTCCGGACGCTTTATCTGGACACGATTCGTCAGGACCTCCAACAGCCGAAGCTAAGTAGTAACATTAACATGATGACTTCTAATTGCAGCCGCTGTACTCGGCTTACGGCGAGGATAGCTGTGCTGCAAGCCCAGCTTCAGACGCAATCGTTAGGCAAGGGTAATTTCAGTGTAGGAAAGGATGAAATAGCGTCTGTGGCACCAGTAAGTACAGATAGTAGTGTAAATCCCCTGGCACAGTCCCCGCAGCCGGACAACTTTCTCACGGTTTCTGGAAGGAAATGCTGTAGGAACGCTCAACCGGTGTCGCTCATTCAGCCGACAGAAACTTTCAACCGGTTTTCCCCATTAAGCAGCGGGTCGGAGTCAGAGGCCGATTCTTCTCTGGTCTCTACTCCTCCCGTTACGGGGTCTGAGACGCCGAAGCTTCCCACCATTAGCTCTGACAAATTGAAAACTCTAGTCATTGGCGACTCCATTACCCGCAGTATTAGACTTAAAGCGAATCATCCAGCGATCATACACTGTTTACCCGGGGGCAGGGCTACCGACGTTAAGGCTAATCTGAAGATGGTGCTGGCTAAAGCTAAAACTGGCGAGTGTAGAGAGTATAGAGATATTGTTATCCACGTCGGCACCAACGATGTTAGGATGAAACAGTCAGAAATCACTAAGCGCAACATAGCTTCTGCGTGCATATCAGCTAGAAAGATGTGTCGGCATCGAGTAATTGTCTCTGGCCCCCTCCCAGTTAGGGGGAGTGATGAGCTCTACAGCAGAGTCTCACAACTCAATCGCTGGTTGAAAACTGTTTTCTGCCCCTCCCAAAAGTTAGAATTTGTAGATAATTGGCCCTCTTTCTGGGACTCACCCACAAACAGGACCAAGCCTGACCTGCTGAGGAGTGACGGACTCCATCCTAGCTGGAGGGGTGCTCTCATCTTATCTACCAACATAGACAGGGCTCTAACTCCTCTAGCTCCACAATGAAATAGGGTGCAGGCCAGGCAGCAGGCTGTTAGCCAGCCTGCCAGCATAGTGGAGTCTGCCATTAGCACAGTCAGTGTAGTCAGCTCAGCTATCACCATTGAGACCGTGTCTGTGCCTCGACCTAGGTTGGGCAAAACTAAACATGGCGGTGTTCGCCTTAGCAATCTCACTAGGATAAAGACCACCTCCATTCCTGTCATTACTGAAAGAGATCATGATACCTCACATCTCAAAATAGGGCTACTTAATGTTAGATCCCTTACTTCAAAGGCAATTATAGTCAATGAACTAATCACTGATCATAATCTTGATGTGATTGGCCTGACTGAAACATGGCTTAAGCCTGATGAATTTACTGTTTTAAATGAGGCCTCACCTCCTGGCTACACTAGTGACCATATCCCCCGTGCATCCCGCAAAGGCGGAGGTGTTGCTAACATTTACGATAGCAAATTTCAATTTACACAAAAAAAAATGACATTTTCGTCTTTTGAGCTTCTAGTCTATGCAGCCTACTCAATCACTTTTTATAGCTACTGTTTACAGGCCTCCTGGGCCATATACAGCGTTTCTCACTGAGTTCCCTGAATTCCTATCGGACCTTGTAGTCATAGCAGATAATATTCTAATCTTTGGTGACTTTAATATTCACATGGAAAAGTCCACAGACCCACTCCAAAAGGCTTTCAGAGCCATCATCGACTCAGTGGGTTTTGTCCAACATGTCTCTGGACCCACTCACTGTCACAGTCATACGCTGGACCTAGTTTTGTCCCATGGAATAAATGTGGTGGATCTTAATGTTTTTCCTCATAATCCTGGACTATCGGACCACCATTTTATTACGTTTGCAATTGCAACAAATAATCTGCTTAGACCCCAACCAAGGAACATCAAAAGTCGTGCTATAAATTCACAGACAACACAAAGATTCCTTGATGCCCTTCCAGACTCCCTCTGCCTACCCAAGGACGCCAGAGGACAAAAATCAGTTAACCACCTAACTGAGGATCTCAATCTAACCTTGCGCAATACCCTAGATGCAGTTGCACCCCTAAAAACAAAAAAAATGTCTCATAAGAAACTAGCTCCCTGGTACACAGAAAATACCCGAGCTCTGAAGCAAGCTTCCAGAAAATTGGAACGGAAATGGCGCCACACCAAACTGGAAGTCTTCCGACTAGCTTGGAAGGACGGTACCGTGCAGTACCGTAGAGCCCTTACTGCTGCTCGATCATCCTATTTTTCTAACTTAATTGAGGAAAATAAGAACAATCCGAAATTCCTTTTTAATACTGTCGCAAAGCTAACTAAAAAGCAGCATTCCCCAAGAGAGGATGACTTTCACTTTAGCAGTGATAAATTCATGAACTTCTTTGAGGAAAAGATTATGATTATTAGAAAGCAAATTACGGACTCCTCTTTAAACCTGCGTATTCCTCCAAACCTCAGTTGTCCTGAGTCTGCACAACTCTGCCAGGACCTAGGATCAAGAGAGACGCTCAAGTGTTTTAGTACTATATCTCTTGACACAATGATGAAAATAATCATGGCCTCTAAACCTTCAAGCTGCATACTGGACCCTATTCCAACTAAACTACTGAAAGAGCTGCTTCCTGTGCTTGGCCCTCCTATGTTGAACATAATAAACGGCTCTCTATCCACTGGATGTGTACCAAACTCACTAAAAGTGGCAGTAATAAAGCCTCTCTTGAAAAAGCCAAACCTTGACCCAGAAAATATAAAAAACTATCTGCCTATATCGAATCTTCCATTCCTCTCAAAAATTTTAGAGAAGGCTGTTGCGCAGCAACTCACTGCCTTCCTGAAGACAAACAATGTATACGAAATGCTTCAGTCTGGTTTTAGACCCCATCATAGCACTGAGACGGCACTTGTGAAGGTGGTAAATGACATTTTAATGGCATCGGACCGAGGCTCTGCATCTGTCCTCGTGCTCCTAGACCTTAGTGCTGCTTTTGATACCATCGATCACCACATTCTTTTGGAGAGATTGGAAACCCAAATTGGTCTACACGGACATGTTCTGGCCTGGTTTAGATCTTATCTGTCGGAAAGATATCAGTTTGTCTCTGTGAATGGTTTGTCCTCTGACAAATCAACTGTAAATTTCGGTGTTCCTCAAGGTTCCGTTTTAGGACCACTATTGTTTTCACTATATATTTTACCTCTTGGGGATGTTATTCGAAAACATAATGTAAACTTTCACTGCTATGCGGATGACACACAGCTGTACATTTCAATGAAACATGGTGAAGCCCCAAAATTGCCCTCGCTAGAAGCATGTGTTTCAGACATAAGGAAGTGGATGGCTGCAAACTTTCTACTATTAAACTCGGACAAAACAGAGATGCTTGTTCTAGGTCCCAAGAAACAAAGAGATCTTCTGTTGAATCTGACAATTAATCTTAATGGTTGTACAGTCGTCTCAAATAAAACTGTGAAGGACCTCGGCGTTACTCTGGACCCTGATCTCTCTTTTGAAGAACATATCAAGACCATTTCGAGGACAGCTTTTTTCCATCTACGTAACATTGCAAAAATCAGAAACTTTCTGTCCAAAAATGATGCAGAAAAATTAATCCATGCTTTTGTCACTTCTAGGTTAGACTACTGCAATGCTCTATTTTCCGGCTACCCGGATAAAGCACTAAATAAACTTCAGTTAGTGCTAAATACGGCTGCTAGAATCCTGACTAGAACCAAAAAATTTGATCATATTACTCCAGTGCTAGCCTCTCTACACTGGCTTCCTGTCAAAGCAAGGGCTGATTTCAAGGTTTTACTGCTAACCTACAAAGCATTACATGGGCTTGCTCCTACATATCTCTCTGATTTGGTCCTGCCGTACATACCTATACGTACGCTACGGTCACAAGACGCAGGCCTCCTAATTGTCCCTAGAATTTCTAAGCAAACAGCTGGAGGCAGGGCTTTCTCCTATAGAGCTCCATTTTTATGGAACGGTCTGCCTACCCATGTCAGAGACGCAAACTCGGTCTCAACCTTTAAGTCTTTACTGAAGACTCATCTCTTCAGTGGGTCATATGATTGAGTGTAGTCTGGCCCAGGAGTGGGAAGGTGAACGGAAAGGCTCTGGAGCAACGAACCGCCCTTGCTGTCTCTGCCTGGCCGGTTCCCCTCTTTCCACTGGGATTCTCTGCCTCTAACCCTATTACAGGGGCTGAGTCACTGGCTTGCTGGGGCTCTCTCATGCTGTCCCTGGAGGGGGTGCGTCACCTGAGTGGGTTGATTCACTGTTGTGGTCATCCTGTCTGGGTTGGCGCCCCCCCCCCCCCCCCCCCCCCTTGGGTTGTGCCGTGGCGGAGATCTTTGTGGGCTATACTCAGCCTTGTCTCAGGATGGTAAGTTGGTGGTTGAAGATATCCCTCTAGTGGTGTGGGGGCTGTGCTTTGGCAAAGTGGGTGGGGTTATATCCTTCCTGTTTGGCCCTGTCCGGGGGTGTCCTCGGATGGGGCCACAGTGTCTCCTGACCCCTCCTGTCTCAGCCTCCAGTATTTATGCTGCAGTAGTTTATGTGTCGGGGGGCTGGGGTCAGTTTGTTATATCTGGAGTACTTCTCCTGTCCTATTCGGTGTCCTGTGTGAATCTAAGTGTGCGTTCTCTAATTCTCTCCTTCTCTCTTTCTTTCTCTCTCTCGGAGGACCTGAGCCCTAGGACCATGCCCCAGGACTACCTGACATGATGACTCCTTGCTGTCCCCAGTCCACCTGGCCATGCTGCTGTTCCAGTTTCAACTGACCTGAGCCCTAGGACCATGCCCCAGGACTACCTGACATGATGACTCCTTGCTGTCCCCAGTCTACCTGGCCATGCTGCTGCTCCAGTTTCAACTTCCACCTGACTGTGCTGCTGCTCTAGTTTCAACTGTTCTGCCTTATTATTATTCGACCATGCTGGTCATTTATGAACATTGAACATCTTGACCATGTTCTGTTATAATCTCCACCCGGCACAGCCAGAAGAGGACTGGCCACCCCACATAGCCTGGTTCCTCTCTAGGTTTCTTCCTAGGTATTGGCCTTTCTAGGGAGTTTTTCCTAGCCACCGTGCTTCTCCACCTGCATTGCTTGCTGTTTGGGGTTTTAGGCTGGGTTTCTGTACAGCACTTTGAGATATCAGCTGATGTACGAAGGGCTATATAAATAAATTTGATTTGATTTGATTTGATTTGATTTGGCAGGACATAAGCTTTCCAGGAATAGGTTTGGAGAGCCCTGGTCTTGGAGGCATGGACCCTTTTGGGGAAGCGTTTATTTTTGTATGAGCTACTATGATGCTTCGGCACATATATATGCTGTTGCAGCCAGCACTGATAGCATAATCCCGCATTAGGCAGGAATCCACCATGACAGGTGGCTCGTTAGTGAATACACTGTCAGATCACCACAGAGGTACCGCAAAGCACTGGAGCCCTTAAATTGTTTACCACTCTTTATTATTACAGCAGACACGATGAGCAAAGAAAGTGCACCTCCTAATGACGTACCTCCTTGCTCGTGCTTATTCAAGTCTACCGTTGCCATGGACACCTAACTCGGGAGCTGAGGGGTCAGCGAGCGGAGATTTGTCTTGTAAACTGGTGTTCCACTTCTCTTTGTATTAGGAGATTCAAATTAATTTAGGCACAAAGTTATGGGTTGTTTGTTAGGGCACAGTGTGCTTAAACATTAGGGACTTGTGTTATTGATTGTGATAAATTGATAATGATCAACCAAACCAATGTTAAAAGTGATGCACTGTATGTTTCAGAGGAATAAAAGAGAAAAGTATAATTTTGTTCAGTCAAGAAAATAATATGATGAAATCTCCTGATCTGTCTTGTCCCAGATTTGTTTGCAGTATACAGTCAACCATGTCAAAGATTGACCACTGGAGTTGGCAAGACTGCACAAACAGATCTGCGTCCAGGCCACCTGGTTGCTGGTTGCAAATCAGATTGCATTTGATTTAAAAACTTGTTCACGCTACCACGTTCCCCTAGGGCACCACCCCCCCACGCTCAACTCAAAAGTGGCGCACAGAATGCAAAAATATTCGTAGAAATATTTAACCTCCACACATTAACAAGTCCAATAGCTCAAATGAAAGATAAACACCTTGTTCATCTACCCAGCGAGTCAGATTTCTAAAATGTTTTACGGCGAAAACATAGCACATATTTATGTCAAACCACCACCAAAGACACGCCAATATACAGCCATTTTGTCGAACAAAAGATGCAATCACAAACGCAGGATTAAAAGAAAAATAATTCACTAACCTTTTGAAAATCTTCATCAGATGACAGTAATAGGACATGTTACACAGTACATTTATGTTTTTTTCAATAATATGCCATTTATATCCATAAATCTCTGTTTACATTGACGCCATGTTCAAAAAATGCTACAAAAATGTCCGGAGAAATTATGATAACTCCGCCAGATAACAGCAATACACATCATAAACTTTGACTAAATATACATGTTCTACATATAGTTAGAAAGATACACTGCTTCTTAATGCAATCGCTTTGTCACATTTCTTTTTAACGTTACAGAAATCGTTCATTTTTCAATAATCTGAGACGGCGCTCAGACATAAGCAATATTTCTCCGCTATGTTGGAGTCAACAGAAACACAAAATTACAACATAAATATTCCCTTACCTTTGATGGTCTTCGATCATAATGTAGTGGAAGAAGTCATACTTACCCAAAACATCGTTTGGTTTCAATTCGTGTGTCTTTGTGTTAGCAAACGCGACAAATTCCGGCTGAAATGCAGCCAAAATTCGAGGGGTTGCGCATCAAAACTTCAAAATTACATATATGTCGACTAAACTGGTCAAACTAAGTGCAGAATCAAGCTTTTGGATGTTCTAAACGTGCAAAACAATTCTCAACTCGAACAGACAAACTGACATCGTGTCCTGATTCATGGAACAAAGGGCACTCCAGGTGCAACCCGCGCAGGAGAGTGCATGTATTTTCTCGCGACACCAAGTATTTTGCTTGGCAAAGGGTCAAAGCTCGCGGGATTTTCACAATGAAACGCTCTATTGAAAGAAGACATCACGCCGAAGACCTAGAAACTGTTCCCAGATCCATAGCTGGTTGGGAAGGGTGGGGGCGATGACGTCAAAGTTGGCACAACTTTCCTGATGAGAGAAAAAGTTTGGAAGATTGGCTGCCCTGTGAGTTCTGCTATACTTACAGACATAATTGAAACGGTTTTAGAAGCTTTAGTGTTTTCTATCCAATAATTATTATTATATGCATATATTAGCAATTTTGGAAAGATTTTTTTTCAGTTAACTATGGGCACGCAATTCCTCCAAAGGGGGCAGTAATTCTGCCTATCCCTAACAGGTTTAACAGCACACTCTCCTCATGTTTAGGATCTAAATAGAACTTTGGTGGGTGTGAGACGATTCATAAATTGTAGTTTTATGAATGAATGTGACCTATTTCATCAACCACTTTAACCCATTTTATAGAAAGCCCCTTTTAGCGATACATTGCAATGGATGATTTATGCAAAAATATTGAATTGCATATTTGACATAAATGCTCTATTTCTTCAATTTGGTTTGCACAGTGCCAATAACAAGATAATTTGGAGGAAAATATATCTCAAATCCTTTATGGTAAAGTTCTGCATAGTAATAACCCTGTGTAGATCAGGACTACTCTACAGTACATTACTCTACTGTTGTTCAACAATCTTTGACAAATCTTTTCTGAGGATTATACAACTAATCATAGCCTTGAACACCATAGCCTACCAAGGCTAATTCCAGTCCTGTAACACTCCTTTGATATAAAACACAAGCATCACTCTGCATTCTTTCGCCATCTATAATATAATGATAATAATATAAGATACTTGGGATGCCCTTTTATCCAAAGAAACATATGGTACACCAATACGGAAAATAAATAATAAATTTCAAATATATTTTTACATACATTTGTTTAGAACAGGGTTTCCCAAACTCGGTCATGGGGCCCCCCTGAGTGCACAATTTGTTTTTTGCCCTAGCACTACACAGATGATTGAAATAATAAGGCTGAATGATGAGTTGGTTATTTGAATCAGCAGTGTCATGCTATAGCAAAAAACTAAAAGTGCACCCCTGGACCTAGTTTGGAAAACCTGGTTTAGGATACATGTTAAATATTAGGTATAGCATTTTAGAATATATTTACACATATATTTAACAATATCTTTGGTAAATATATTTTTCAATGTATTTGTAAATATTTTCAATACATTTTCCAACATATGTTTAAATGTATTTGTAAGAAGCACATGTTTTATTTAAATGTATGGCAATGTAAAAAAAAACAGCAAAATGATATTGTACCAAAATTACAACAGTATTAAATTAATAATAGTGTCACATTCCCATATGTCAAACTGCAGAACTGACCATATACGCTCTAATTTCACTCACAGAACACAGCATAACAAATTAACTGGCATGACAATCCATCTCATGGGACGCCAACAAGCACCACTTCAAAGCAACGCCCCCAGAAGCCATGCCTCAGAGTCTTCTAATAGGCTGCCACTGCTACAATACATTTTGTCAAAATGCATTTGTATTGTACTTGACACATACCAAAAGCACTGACATGCATTTAAATTACTACAAAAAGGACACATTATCAGTCATGAAGTTACTCCATTTCTTTCATGTGTATATGAGAAATAAACAAATTTGATGAGAGCATTGCAACCAACGTCAAACGGGCAGAACTTAACGTGTACAAGGTCGTTCCATGAAATTAGTGTTCCTTTTGCATCCCTTTGATATGTTAAGTAGAAATGTTGCGTCAACATTGAACTTTAAAAGCCTGTTATATGAAATGAAGACCACATGGAGAATTCAATAAATCTTCCCAAAGTGCCAAAATTCTATATTTTGACATGCCCCTCCAAGCACCCTCTGTGATTTCCAGGAAGATTTTAACCCACTAACCCCTAAAAATATCATTCTAATAATAATTTTCACCATCATTGTCAAGCCCTAGTTATTTTATTGCTTTGACAAAGTTGAGTGATTTCTTTACATCTGTCCCTCATTTTAAGGTCAACCCTGTTACGTGAACTGAACTCTCATGTTTAATATAATTAAACTATAAAAAAAAATGTAAAAAATATTCCAAAAGAAATATTGAACATCCAATAGTCAAATCATAGCGTAAAAGGTGATGAGCTGGTTCTACTCTTTTTGGACATTTTGTGTTGGAAAACTGCGCGTCGAGCATAAGATGTCATCCATGTTACCCATAGATACAGGCTAGAAATGTTTTAACAATTTAAACATTTTTAAAAATAAAATCTTGCATTCAACTACCCCTCCTTGTTGCACACAACAAGCTTCTTATTCCCCTGTCGCAAGGGATTCATGGCTGATTTAACCAGTAATTACCAGTTGTAGGTCTGTTCAAGTGGATTTTCTTTCCAGAAGGGCAAATTCCCACTTGGTTATAAATGCACCAGAACACCACTAACTAACTACACTTTGATATATTGTGGAGCGTTGTACAGCTGATAGTTTTTGTTTAAATCTAAATTTAAAAAATATTAAAAAACACCCTAGTGCATGATCTCTTTAATTAAACTTACCATAGTAGTTTTTTTGTACCTTTTGAGATGGGAAAACATATTTTTTATTAAGTTGAACATGTACTTTTTATGACAGAATGTAAAATAAATTGTGAAATCAAAAGTGATTGTTCTCATCTCAATTTACCATTACAATTTCAATTATATCACTGCCAAAGTTTTAGCTTGGTGGCCAAAGACATGATCTACATTGATCAATATGTAAAAGAGTCATTTAAAAAGCTGAATTAGGGACCACTTTGGCCACCCATAACCATGCATTTCTGGAATATTGTCAGTCATTGCATGCATTTGAGCAAAGATGCAAATGTATGTACATACATCTCTGGAAGGCATTTTAAACATTATATGCATTGTAGCAAAAATGTTTCAATATGTACAGTACCAGTCAAACGTTTGGACACACCTACTCATTCCAGGTTTTTTCGTTATTTGTACTATTTTCTACATGCAGAATAATAGTATAGACATCAAAATTATGAAATAACACATATGGAATCATGTAGTAACTGAAAAAGTGTTAAACAAATCTAAATATATTTTAGATTCTTCAAAGTAGCCACCCTTTCCCTTGATGCTAGCTTTGCACACTCTTGGCATTCTCTCAACCAGCTTCAAGAAGCAGTCACCTGAAATGCATTTCAATTAACAGGTGTGCCTTGTTAAAAGGTTATTTTCTTCTCAATATGCTTGAGCCAATCAGTTATGTTGTGACAAGATAGGGGTGGTATACAGAAGATAGCCCTATTTGGTAAAATAACAAGTCCATATTATGGAAAGAACAGCTCAAATAAGCAAAGAGAAATGACAGTCCATCGTTACTTTAACTTAGGCTAATGCGATTAGCATGAGGTTCTAAGTAACAAGAACATTTCCCAGGACATAGACATACAGTATCTGATATTGGCAGAAAGCTTAAATTCTTGTTAATCTAACTGTACTGTCCAATTTACAGTAGCTATTACAGTGAAATGCACAGTGCACAGTTTTGAACATGAAAATGATTAAACAAATTAGGCACATTTGGGCAGTCTTGATACAAAGATTTGAACAGAAATGCAATGGTTCATTGGATCAGTCTAAAACGTTGCACATACAATGTAAATTGCAGCTGGGCTGAAGTAATACATCACTGCCTTTCTCTTGCATTTCAAAGATGAAGGTACAAAAAAAATACAAAAGAATGGTTGTTTTTTTCTTTGTAATTTTCTTTTACCAGATCTATTATGTTATATTCTCCTACATTCCTTTCCCATTTCCACAAACTTCAAAGTGTTTCCTTTCAAATGGTATCAAGAATATGCATATCCTTTCTTCAGGGCCTGAGTTACAGGCAGTTAGATTTGGGTATGTCATTCTAGGTGAAATTTAAAAGACATGAAGGTCAGTCAATGCAGAACATTTCAATAACTTTTAAAGTTTCTTCAAGTGCAGTCGCAAAACCCATCAAGAGCTATGACGAAACTGGCTCTCATAACGACAGCCACAGGAAAGGAAGACCCAGAGTTACCTCTGCTGCAGAGGATAAGTTCATTAGAGTTAACTGCACCTCCTTCCAGAGTTAACCATCATTCTGGGAATGTGAAATACCTGTAGACAACTCTTGGAGGACAATGAAAGTTGACTAGCAAAATATTCTGCATGTACAGTATGCTGCAAGAGATTCTGAATATCTTTCCTATTTCCAGGTTGCTCCTTTATTCATGCACCTAGGTGAGGTAGCTAGCGACAGTATGCCTTTTTCCTCTTCACCATATCCCTGGAAGTGCTCGGATTAAGGTCTCCTGTATTAATTCCATTCTAACTTTGTCACCTCAATGGTAGCTGCTTTCTTTACTGGTGCCTTGATGGAGGATTACTGTTGCTGTGGGAGGGGAAACTTCTTAATTAGCCTTGGGGGATTGTCACAAATCCTTTCGGCTCTCAGGTAGGTGACGTCCAGTTTAATAAGAGGCTCCAAAGCCAGTTACACAAAGGGGGAAGTGCACCATAAATAATGCATAGCAATGACCGTCAGCTGTGTGTCGAAGCCTTAACAAGGCCCGGCGGCTGAGCGCTGTTACTGAACGCGACTGGGCATAACTAGAGAACCAACGAGCAGGCAAGGAGAGAGACAGCAGGCAGGCAGGCCAAACCTCACAGACACGCTTACTCTAATGAATAAGTGTTTGGTGGAATAATGGGCCTATACAGAAGCCATATCACACATAAACACATTCTATGTAAACATACCATAGCAGTTCAGTGTAAAACAAATGCTAAGTATAACCATATTGGGTTCTTTGGTTTACCCCATAGGGGACCACCTTTTGGTGCTACCTAGATACCCCTATAAATGTTTTTTTTTACCAATAACCCTTTTATTATCTAAAAGGTTCATCCTAGAACACTCTATGAATGGTTCCTCCAGCCTTTTTAGGATTTAAAATTAAACTCTTCATGACTATACATTACATATATCACAAGGCCTTTACATTTAGGGCCTAGTTATATTGGTGGCTAGGAAGATCGCAAACAAATGTTTATTTTTGAAGAACACTTTTTACTGACTAGAGAGTTATGGTTCATTTTTCTGAGTACATTTTAGTTGTTTGTTTGACCTGCTGGCCGCAATGAATTCTACAGAATTATTAATACACGCTCCTCTGACTTACCGGCTCCAGAGACGTGCTCAGACCTCCAACTGTCTATCATGTGTGCGCATACCTAGATCATGATGCAGGTAGCATAGAGAAGAAAAATACATGTTTAGAACTGATAATTGATTGCGTGGTGCAAGAATTAATGCAATTAATTGATTTTGACTTATCAATTGGCATAGCTTTGTAGAACCAAAACATTGACTACACAGCCTCATAATGTAATCTGATTACAAAAATATTAACTGTAGCTAATCAGTTACATTACCAACAAATATATTGTAATTGGATTGAAGACACTTTTACTTCTTGGATTACTTTTACATTCAGAAAGAATGTTTGTGGAAAAAATACATTATGACACCTTTCTGTTTTCTTAATGACATTCAATTCAGTAATGAAAAAAAGCCAAAGTTTAAGTCAGAGACCACTATGGTGACACAATGAAAGCGTTTGATGGATACTTTTTGTCTTCTTCTAACGCCTCTTAAGGGTAAAGTAATCCAAAAGTAACTGACAGTAATCAGATTGCATTAGTGAGTTTGGGTAATCCAAAGTTACATTACTGATTAGAATTTTGGACAAGTAACTAGTAACTATTAAGGATTGCAATTAGAATGTAACCTACCCAAACCTGACTATAGATATTGTATGTCAAACTGCCATGTGAACTGAGAACTCATGATTTTGTATAGGCTGTCTCTCCGAAATTGATTTATGCTCTTATATTCCTTACACAAACACACACACCAGTCAATACAATGTATTTACAAAGTCCTTTTTACATCAGCAGATGTGCTTATACAGAAACCCAGCCTAAAACTCCAAAGAGCAAGCAATGCAGATGTAGAAGCACGGTGGCTAGGAAAAACCCTCGAGAACAGGAGCAACCTAGGATGAAACCTAGAGAGGAACCATGCTCTGAGGGGCGGCCAGTCCTATTCTGGCTGTGTCCACCACACACAATTCTCCACTAAGAACTGCATTTAACCCAGGTGACTGCTTCTTGGGAGTGGGGACTGCCAGCCATGGACCTTCATGGCAGCTGCCAGACAAGCAAACAGACAGCCTCATTCATTCACATTCATCTCAACCCTACATGATCTCGCATTCACTTTTCTGACAGAAATTTCAGACAGGCAACCGATGGCCCTATTCCTCGACTTCTGCTGAAGAAATCACTGGCATAAATAATGCCTGGGTAGTAATGTTTGTTTTCCTGACATCTCGGTTATTACAGAGAGCGGGAACCCCTCTCTAGCTGCCCGGGTAATGACCGGGATGCGTCACTCAATGACATTACAGCCATATTGATGCCCGCCATTACCACAATTCCTTTCTATAGTGGCCTTAAAAGAAAACGGGAGGCAATAAAGGCCACTTACAAAGATGCATGCCTAAGATTTCAATAATTCTATATTCAGCCATTTTAAGCGCTAATGATAAAAACGCTCTTCCCCAAAATACTTTAAATTAATTCCCCCCCCTAAAAAAATGCATTGGATGCTCGGCCTCGTAGATGGGCTTGATTTTAAGAGCTGCCCTTATATATTACCCTTGTCTTGAGCATAGAATAAACCCAGTGACTCTGAAAAGCTTTTTGCCCTCTGCTGAATTTTCAAACTCTGTAGACAAAAATGGATTCATCGCAAGCTCTGGCTAATTTGGTGTATTTTAATTCTACGCTGCGTGGACTTTTGTCAGAATAAACAAGTTATAGACAAATGTGAGGGTGAAGAATTTGATTTTTTAAATACATTTATTTTCAATTGTTTTCCTCCAAGGGCGGTGAAAGCCCATGGCTTAACAACATAATTGCAGGACCACAAGGGTGATTGTGGGTAACTTCTGCCAAAATGTATTTATTTCCCGTAATGACAAAAAAAAAATCAAATAGCTAAACAAAATGTCTCCGGTAATTGATTTATGACAATAGCATGGACTTAAGATTTAACTTGACACCCAATATAGTACCACAGTATAAGTCATAATATTAAATCTAGCTGTCGAACAAAGAAATTGTTCCAATCATTTTTCCACCGTACATTTTTCCCATAGGGGATTTTAGGGCTGTGTTTCGTGTAGACTTACCCTGGCGTGATATTTTGATAACTGTGTAAATCTCTCAAGGACAAGGCAACTTTTCTCAATATATTTGCCTGTATTTATCCCCCCAACATGAAATGCTAATTAGCTGCTAATGTGGCTATCATAAAGAACTAAAATGCCATGATGATCTGGACAAGACTGGCGCATCGAGGCAAAAGTATGAATCTCTGTATTAACATACCTAAATGTTAGCTAAATTAAGAATGAATAAATTGGCTACATTTCTTTAAATGGACAATTCTGTGAACTGTCTTGAACAAGTTTTAAATTGACACAATACCTGTTAGCAAAGGTGTCCGCTAGAGATGACGCGCAGGAGCTTGCATGGATTTGTAGTCTTGCATGATGTCTGCTTTGATGCTAATTAGCATTTTCAAATCTGAGAGCTGAATATATTGATAAAAGTCAGCTTGTCTGAGATAGATTTAAATGGTTAACAAAACGTCACACCAGGGTAAGCGTACAAAAATCACAGACCTTATTTTAAGTGTTTCTAAAATTACCTGTGGAAAAAATTAGGCCGTTTTTTTCCATTGGATGCATCTCAATCCACTGCATCCACCGAAGTCACACTTTCGCATTAGCGGTGAAAGAGCTGGAGCTGTGTTTGGCAGACCATGAGACCTCCTGAAAATTGGTCTTCTCACAAAATTGTCTGTTGTGTCCGAACAGTTTGGTATACAAAATATTGACCTATGACCCCTTTATCGAAAGATGAGACTCACAAACAAGATGGTGTTTTGCTCTATGACCTCTACAAGTATCAGGAGACTCGTTTGAAGTGGGTACAGCCGATCTGCCATCTTCTGTCTGTAGCCTCCAAACCATTTGGGCTACACACAGAAAAGGTGAGAACATATAAATGTTGGTTGTTTTGCTCTGGGACGCCCACAGGCCTCACAAGACTCGTCTGAAGGTCTCCCGCTACCAATTGAAAAAATGAATGAAAGTATATATGGAGATTGTGTATTGCCAAAAATCTGGGGTTGTTTACACACACACATATATATTATATATCTCTCAGATATAGGAGACACTTCAGAACTAACTTCCTTTGAAATTATGTAGGGAATCTGTATGAGCTAATAGCAGTTAGAGAAAAACAATTTTTCATAAAATATTTGTTTTATACAGTATGGATTCTGGGAGGAGGGGTTGGATGGATGGAGACATGGTTCTGCTTGTGGGGATAGGATGGGAGGTTGGGGGGAGGCCCACTTTTCTTTTGTTTTCTTTTCCTGTTTATTCTAAATGTGTTATTACTTCAACTTTGAAATATGTTCATAATGATCAATACTTTGCAGTTATGTACCTTTTTGAAATGTTTTTATTTTCTCTTCTTTTTTTCTTCTTCTGAGTGTCAACCCACAGGTACAATGTATGAAATAATGATACTTTTAATTTTGTACCTGTAACTTCCCAATGCAAAAAAAACAGATGAAATAGCTTGACTGGGTCATTGCGTTTGATTTATCACCATTGTGACACTATTACTGGCTGCATTGGCGGTCCGGTCAGCTGGGAGTCGTCATCAAACATACCTGGTAACGAGTGAGAAGGGAAAACGGGGTCTCTAGGCAGTGGTTTGCAATGCATGGCGGAGAGTGAGGCATTAATCAAAGAGAAGCAGAGGCTGTTACTGAATGTGAAATGGGCATAACTAGAGAACCAACGAGCGGGCAATATGAGAGGCAGCAGGCAGGCAGTCCAGACGTCACACACACACACCCACACTCCAATGACTAAGTGTGTGGTGGAATAATGGGACAATACATATCATACAAAACCACTTCCTTTGTCACATAACATACCATACCAGTTCAGTGCCAAGTAGAACAAAATATATATTTTTTTGTTTGTCCCCATAGAGGAACCCTTTTTGATGCTAGGTAGAATCCTTTGTTATATCCTAACACAGTGGTGATAGAAATCTCCTGGTTTATACGGCCACATCACGTTATGATGGCTTGTAAAGTGATATGTAATTCCTATATTGGGATCCAGTAGTGATGTGCAGAACACAAACAATTCTTTCTTTGTGAACAACTATTTTTACTAACTTGAGAGTCATACTTCGTTTTTCTGAGTGACTCGTTCATTTTAGTCATTCGTTTGACCTGCTGGCCGCAATGAATTTTACATCCTGAATAATATATATGCCTCCGACCCACCGGCTCCGGAGACGTGATCTGACCACCAACTAACTGTCTATCATGTGCATTGTAATCTGTTTTCTTAATATGCTGTAAGACTGTTTGCATTCTGTCATATGTAATTAATGTCATATGCCGGTTTTTCTGATACTGATGTGTTGATGGCGCTGTCTTGGTCCAGGTCTCTCTTGACTAACTTGGTAAAAAAAAAAAGGTTAAATTAAACATTTATTATCAAGCTTTGATTATTTGAATTAGCTGTGTAGCGCTAGGGGGGGGAGGGGACACTGCTCTGGTCCTGGTGCTCTCAAACCCTCCTCCAGGTGGCGTAGTCAGTACTTTATGACAGATTATACCTCCAGCTTGACTTGATATGACCTCTCTTTATCTTTGAATCTTATTTCTGTTTTCTCCTCATTGCCATGGAAAACCTATGACTCCTATTACAGTTACTGTGATCACTCAGGCTTGCAATCTCCTTAAAAGAAATGTAGCACAGCGATATGAATTAAACATAAGGCCACAGAGTTAGCTGCAAGAGTTTGTCTGCTTGCTAAACCATGTACTGTCCATATTTACAAAGATAGACAGGCCCAATTCTGCCATTTTGATACATAGACATATCTTAGCAATTGCTGAGCACTGCACATGATTTCACATTGCAATGCTACAAATTAGGTATCCGATTCTCTGATGCCTGATGTGTTAAAATAAAATAAAAATTTGGGGTGGTGAGGGGAGAGATGTGTGGCTCCTGTAAATGTTATATAAAGCATATATAGACAATATATATATAGACAATCCACCAGATTACCTGACTAAAACGTGGTTGTAGAATGATTCGCTCTGTTCCCTTAAATCATTGCCATAGACACAGGTCGGTATTATAAATAGAAGGACCTGAATCATTGGCTGCCATAAAAGCACTGTTGTTAGCTCAGGCTAATCTGTTTCCTGTAATTTAATATTTTCATAAGTGTAAATGGCAAATTATGAAATATAGCAGGGACAGAAGAGGCGAAGCCGTTTGCAGTCCTGGGCAGTCGATTTGTTGCCTAATGAAACCATTAACCTTACCATATCAAACTTGATGCAGGCAAAATAATAGGTGAATTAGGGGACAAATTGTGGAGCTATGAGCAACATTTTAATATAATGCTAAGACTTTGTATGCACAAAAAAAATAAGAGCATAGAAAATAGTAATATGCAGGATAATATCCAATAATCATAATAATTTGTTTTGGTAAGATACACATTGTTTCTATGACTGGCCTCGGCTGTTGCAAAATAAACAATAGTGTTTACAGTTTTTTTCAAATTCAGATAGCTAGATCACAAGCTTCATCATGGGTTACTTAAGTTTCAGTTTCAAGACAGTTACATTTTTAATTTGCAGATAAGCAAAGAAAATGACTGTAAAATCAAAGTTTCACAGTCATCATTTTACAATGTGGCGTAAGTGTAAAGCACTGCAAGACAACAGTAATATCAGTTACTGTGTTTTGCTGTGTGTTTCAGTTCAGTACAATAACCCATATTCTAAGTGTCGTTTTCTGCTGCATTCTTCTCCTGTATTGTTACCCACAATGCATGGTTGATCACTAAACTCATTTTAATTAAGAGGTGCTAATGAACGCAAGACAGAGAGGGTTCTTCTCCAAAGTGTCCCTGTTCCCAAGAACTCCAAGGCAACCTGCCTAAATGACCATTTCCCTGTAGCGCTTACATCTGTAATTACAAAGTGCTATGAAAGGCTGGTCATGACACAAATCAACACCATCATCCCAGGCACCCTGGACCCACTCCAATTTGCATACAGCCACAAAAGATCCACAGATGATGTGTGACGTAGAATTCCGTCACTGGCCGGGGGCAGCATTTGGTCTTTAACGCACGCACATACACATTCATCACTCCTCCCTGCTCCATTATCAGATAAGGTAACAATGTGGGTCGACACACAAGTTAACTTCTCTGTCTTAGTACATACATTTCACAATTATGTCAATGTTCATATTTAATACAAACAATATGTATTTTACTTATCGATGTTATGGATGAGCGCATTTGTTTGTTCTGTTCCTCTCTCTCCATCTCTGTAGCTTCCGGGTATGCTGGATAAGGACATGAGCAAAGGGAATTGGGCTGACTTTGTAGTGCCTGTCCCAAATGGCTCATTAATGTAAATGTGCATATTGAAAGACACTGTCAATAGTGATGTCATTTTGTAAATGTTATGCGGTGATATTGTTTAAAAAATGTGTTGCAATGTATTTCCTT
This sequence comes from Oncorhynchus kisutch, assembly GCF_002021735.2. NCBI lineage: Eukaryota > Metazoa > Chordata > Actinopteri > Salmoniformes > Salmonidae > Oncorhynchus > Oncorhynchus kisutch. Next base: position 7,138,135 of record NC_034199.2, on the reverse strand, counting down.
CCGTATGTTTAGTTAATGGAAAATGTAGGTTTGACTAGGTAATTGCTTAATTAATTAGGGTTAATTGTTCTGAGGGGAGGGGCTAGCCATACAAAAGGAGGAGCCTCTTTCAATTCACGGGGAGGCCATTTTGGATGGAGCTGTGAATGGGGCAGCATTGTTTTTAGCTGTCCCATATAGGTTTGATGGCAGTACTGTTGTTTTCATTCCGGAATCACTATGTAAATAAACACCCTTGCACAGAATAACTTTTGTGGCTCCGCCATCTTTTTATTTTGATAGAGGTTAGGTTTTCCAGTATAGCTTTCTGGCCTACTCTACGTGACATGATGCAATCTCAATTGCACTTCACACTGCCCTATCCCACCTGGACAAGAAGGGAAATAACTGTGAGAGAGCATTCATACTTACAGCTCAGCGTTCAACACAATTAGTCCCCTCCATGCTCCTCATGAAGCTAGTGACCCTGAAGCTACCTCCCTCTGCAACTGGATCCTGGACTTCCTGACAGGCCGGCCCCAGGTGGTGAGGGTAGGCAACAACACCTCTGTTACACTGACCCTTAACACAGTGGCCCCTCATGGGTGTGTGCTTAGTCCCCTCCTGTTCACCCACAACTGCATGCCCATGCATGACTCCAACACCATCATCAAGTTTACTGACGACACAATGATGGTAGGCCTGATTACCGATGGCGATGAGACAGCCTACAGGGAGGAGGTCAGAGATCTGGCAGTGTAGTGCCAGGACAACACCCTCTCCTTCAACACCACTAAGACCAAGGAGTTGATCGTGAACTACAAGAGAAAGAGGGGAGAGCACACTCCCATCCACATCAATAATGGGGCTGTAGTGGAGTGGTTCGAGAGCTTCAAGTTCCTTAGTGTCCACATCTACACCTTCTACACCTGCATTGCTTGCTGTTTGGGGTTTTAGGCTGGGTTTCTGTACAGCACTTTGAGATATCAGCTGATGTACGAAGGGCTATATAAATAAATTTGATTTGACTTCATGTGAAAGAATTAGAAATGTCCCTGTTGAGTTGTCACTTTCTACAAAATGATTTGTTTGTCATGTTATGCATGTGTTAAGAGTGACATTTACTGGCATAATGTGGTACTGCAGTTCTGTTGTTACATCCTGTTCTTCGCACCCTCAAGTTTAGTTCATTTTATCATTGCTGGAGGTACAGTACCTTCAGAAAATATTCACACCCATTGATTTATTCCACATTTTGGTGTGTTACAGCCTGAACTCAAAATTACATAGATGTTCTCTCATTCATCTACACACAATAATCCATAATGACAAAGTGAAAACATGTTTAGAAATATTTGCTAATTTATTGAAAATATAATATCCTCATTCATGAGAATGTTAGAATCACCTTTGGCAGCGATTACAGCTGTGAGTCTTCCTGGGTGAGCTTTGCACACCTGGGTTGTACATATTTGCACATTTTTTTTTTTTATCAAGTTGGTTGTTGATCATTGCTAGTCTTGCAATAGATTTTCAAGACGATTTAAGTCAAAACTGTAACTAGGCCACTCAGGAACATTCAATGTCATCTGGGTAAGCAACTCCAGTGTGTATATGGCCTTGTGCTTTAGGTTATTGTCTTGCTGAAAGGTGAATTTGTCTCCCAGTGTCTATTGGGAAGCCCGGTTTTCTTATAGAATTTTGCCTGTGCTTAGCTCTATTCCGTTTCTTTTTATCAACAAAAAAAACTCCCTAGTCCTTGCCGATGACATGCAGCATACTGTACCCATAACATGACGCAGCCACCATCACGCTTTGTATTCAGAACATGAAATGTATTTATTTTAAACATTGTTTGCGGATTTATTTTTGTGCCTCATTGCGAAGAGGATGCAAGTTGTGATATTTGTACTTCGTACAGGCTTCCCTCTTTTCCCTTTGTCATTTAGGTTAGTAATGTGAAGTAACCACTGTTGATCCATTCTCAGTTCTCCCCTATCACAGCTATTAAACTCTAACTGTTTTAAAGTCACTATTGGGCTCGTGGTGAAATCCCTGAGCAGTTTCCTTCCTCTCCAGCAACCGAGTTAGGAAGGTCGCCTGTGTCTTTGTAGTGATTGGCTGTATTGATACACCATCCAAAGTGAAATTAATAACTCAAAAGGGACATTCAGTGTCTCCTTTTTTTTACCCATCTACCAATAGGTGCCCTACTTTGAGAGGCGTTGGAAAACCTCCCTGGTTTTTTGAATCTGTTTGAAATTCATTGCTCACCTGACGGATCTTATAAATAATTGTATTTGAACACTATTGCACACAGAGTAAGTCCATGCAAATTTGTACTTATTAGGCTTGCCATAACAAAGGGGTTGAATACTTGACTCAATTTTTGCTTCTCATTTTCTTTATTAAGGTGTAAAGATTTAGAAAAACATCATTCCACTTTGACATTGTGGGTTATTGTGTGTAGGCCAGTGACATACAATCTCAATTGAGTTAATTTTAAATTCAGGCTTTAACACAACAAAATGTGGAAAAAGTAAAAAGGTATGAATACATCTTGAAGGCACTGTATGTATTGTGCACCAAGCTGTCCCCTGTATTTGGATATTTATTTGATAAATACCTTGTTCGAAGTTGGACAACTTTTATAATACATAAGAGTTTTTACATGTTAGCATGAATTGTGATGTTTTTGTGGACTTCTGTCAAGGACATGTAACTTAATGGACATTTAGCATTTTGCCTCAGACACATTGTAACATGTAGCTATATTAAATTGTAGCTTTTGTTTTGTCCCAGGTCCCACCTGGCCAAAATCGGGTGAAATTGCAAAGCGCGAAATTCAAAATTCGTAATATTAAACATTCATGAAAATACAAGTGTCTTACCTTAAAAGCTTAACTTCTTGTTAATCCAGCTGCTTTGTCAGATTTCGAAAAGGCTTTACGGTGAATACAAAAGCATTAATCATTTTCCAAACAAGCAGAGGCGTCACGAAAGTCAGAAATAGCGACAAAATAGATCACTTACCTTTGAAGATCTTCCTCTGGTTGCAATCCCAAGGGTCCCAGATACATAACAAATGGTCCTTTTGTTCGATGAAGTCCTTTATACCCCCAAAATGTCAGTTTAGTTGGCGGCTTGACTCAGTAATCCACCAGTTTCCCTCTTTCAGAATGCATATAAATGAATCCCAGAAGTTACCAATAAACTTTGTCCAAACAAGTCAAACAACGATTCTAATCAATCCTCGGGAACCCTAATATGTAAATAAACTATCAAATTTAAGACGGAGAATAGTATGTTCATTACCGGAGATAAATAACGAAGTGCGCACTCTCATCCACGCACACCAAAAAACTACAGCCAAAATGGGAGCCACCTAGAAAAAACTGCAAATTCCAGCTCATTTTTCAAAAAACAAGCCTGAAACTCTAAAGACTGTTGGCATCTAGTGGAAGCTCTAGGAACAGCAATATGGAAGGTATTCCTTTGATTTTCCCCATAGACATGCATTTTAAATGGTGTCACCTCAACAACAACAAAATTCCAGATGGATTCTCCTAGGGTTTCGCCTGCTACATCAGTTCTGTTATACACAGACATTATTTTAACAGTTTTGGGAACTTTGGAGTGTTTACTATCCAATGCTACCAATTATATGCATATCTTAGCTTCTTGGCCTGAGTAACGGGCAGTTCTTTGGGCACCTCATTCATCCAAACTTCCAAAATTCTGCCCCCTAGCCTTAAGAAATTAAGAACAATATTAAACACAGAGTATACAAAACATTAACACCTGCTCTTTCCATGACAGACTGACCAGGTGAATCCAGGTGAAAGCTATGATCCCTTATGAATGTCACTTGTTAAATCCACTTCAAATCAGTAGAGATTAAGGGGAGGAGACAGGTTAAAGAAGGATTTTTAAGACTTTAAGACTAAGATTGTGTGCCATTCAGAGGGTGAATGGGCAAGACAAAATACTTAAGTGCTTTTGAACAGGGTATAGCAGTAGGTGCCAGACGCACCAGTTTGTGTCCTTGGTTTTTCATGCTCAACAGTTTCCTGTGTGTATCAATAATGGTCCACCACCCAAAGGACATCCAGCAAACATGACACAACAGTGGGAAAGATTGGAGTCAACACCTTGTTGACAGCATCCCTGTGGAATGCTTTCAACACCTTGTTGACAGCATCCCTGTGGAATGCTTTCAACACCTTGTTGACAGCATCCCTGTGGAATGCTTTCAACACCTTGTTGACAGCATCCCTGTGGAATGCTTTCAACACCTTGTTGACATGACTGTCCTGATCAGATCAGGTTACAGGAGACCACAACCCTACAGATTATCTCTCACCCCCAACAGGGGAGGAGAGATCTAGGGGTGTGACGATGTGGGTGTTTTATGACCCCTTACACCCATGGTAAATCTTAGGCAACAGACACAATACCTTTGTCTTCTCACTAGAAGTGTAGCGGCAGTGTAGCCTAGTGGTTAGAGCGTTGGGCTAGTAACCGGAAGGTTGCAAGTTCAAATCCCCGAGCTGACAAGGTACAAATCTGTCGTTCTGCCCCTGAACAGGCAGTTAACCCACTGTTCCCAGGCCGTCATTGAAAATAAGAATTTGTTCTTAACTGACTTGCCTGGTTAAATAAAGGTAAAAAAAATAAAAATATGGAGAACCAGTCTCACAACATTAAACATGCAATAAATGGACTTTGGAACAATGGTTTCCATCAGGAACAATGGTGGTAATGATGATAGATGGAATATGAAAATGTATGTCATTTGTGTTGTTATTAAAGGTTAAAGGACGATGTTATTACGAAAACATTGTAACGTTTGAGTTTTCCTAGTATAGATAGCCTTGATGTTTATACATTGTACGTTGTGTGGAAAATATCCAAATCAAAGAGAATGTTTTGGTAAAGATGAAATGTGAAGTTAGTTGTCTAAATTGGATTTGAGTCAAATCTAGACCTTGCCTCTTAACTTGGTACGCCCAGAGAATTGCCCTAAAGGTGGTTATGCCCACTTCTGACCCGAGGGTATAAGACATGTGCGTTAAGAATTAACATGTGACCCGTGCTGCTGCTAAGGTCTGAAAAGTCAACAAACCCAAAACGCAACACAAGGTTGAAGAACAAGAAATCATTTTTCTACCCATGCTACGGATGAGTAGCTGTGTCTAAGCAGGTGAATTCCAACCAGACCACCCGGCCTCTGCTGCCCATCGAATCGTGGTATCTACACTGTTTCCATTCCTACTGAGCTGGCTGTCCTCTGAAGATCCCTTTCAGAACAAGGGCGAGGAATCAGGCCACTAAGCCAAAATGACACTGACATCGTGAGGACAACGAGAGAGTTGCACCAGAGAAGAGAGTCATTGAGAAGCCTAAACGGTCCACGAGGAGAATCCACGGAGACCTTCAACACGTGTTTTTCTGACCCATAAGAGAGGCAGTTTGGGGCAAAATAAACATGCACCCACATGTATGTTTCTCGTGTACTTTCTCCCTCTTCTTGAAATCCCCATTTTGGGTAACACGCTTCATAGTGTGTTGGCCCTTTATACTAAGGTCTAATCAATAGCCTAGACTGTTTTTGAGTATCATTTTTGCTTTCTAGTAAATAAATAATCAACTAAAATTGGTGTAGTACGAACTCATTGGTGGGACCCGGGTTTGTGCAGATTCCCAGATTATGCGACGTTCAGAATGAGACTAGAGAGGAAATAGAATAATTAGCGACTGTTGTAAAATCGATATTATTGGAGTTAATTTGGGAAATAGAAACTCAAAACAAATTCACGTGGTGCCACTGGTTTATGAGTTAATTGCCTGATTCATTTAATCACGCAATTATAAACGGTTAATCATTCGATGAGCAGCAGTTGTCACGTTAACTAAGACAACGTCACAACATTGTCCATGCCCCACAAATTTGGGCAAAAAGGCAAGTGGGAGGAGTTTATTTTATCATTGCTTGAGATCCTTTAAGGAACTGCAGTTGCCAAGATACAGTATTACACCAATACACTGTGTGTGTGTCCTCTTTTGAGAAATAGAATGTGTTCTGTCACAGTCCGTTTGGCTGTCGTTACATTAACATGGTCCACACACACACAACGCGTAGTTGAGAAGAGGACACACGCCTCTTCCCCATCAGGAAGCTGAAATGATTTGGCATGGGCCCTAAGTTCTTCAGCTGCACCATCTAGAGCATCTTGACTGACTATGCACACTCACAAGACTATCTATATACATACATACACACACGCATACTGACACAACACAAGGTGCTACAGAGGGTGCTGAGTACGGCCCAGCACATCACTAGGGCTGAGCTCCCTGCCATCCAGGACCTCTATGCAATGGGTGTCAGAGGAAGGCCCCCAAAAATTGTCAAAGACTCCAGCCACTCAAGCCATAGACTTATCTCTGCTACCATATGGCAAGTGGTACCAGTGCACCAAGTCTAGAACCAACAGGACCTTGAACAGCTTCTACGTCAAAGATTTAAGACTGCTAAATAGCTAATCAAATGGCCACCCAGACTATTTGTGCCCCCGAGTGGCACAGCGGTCTAAGGCACTGCATCTCTGTGCTAGAGGCATCACTACAGATCCTGGTTCAATTCCAGGCTGTATCACAACCGGCCATGATTGAGAGTCCCATAGGGCGGTGCAAAATTGGCCCAGTGTCATTAGGGTTCGGCCCGGGTAGACTGTCATTGTAAATAAGAATTTGTTCTTAAATGACTTGCCGATAAATAAAAACATCTGCAATGACCCTTTTTTGCACAAACTCACTTTACCTATATAAGTACATACAGTGAGGGAAATAAGTATTTGACCCCCTCTCAATCAGAAAGATTTCTGGCTCCCAGGTGTCTTTTATACAAGTAACGAGCTGAGATTAGGAGCACACTCTTAAAGGGAGTGCTCCTAATCTCAGTTTTACCTGTATAAAAGTACCTGTCCACAGAAGAAATCAATCAGATTCCAAACTCTCCACCATGGCCAAGACCAAAGAGCTCTCCAAGGATGTCAGGGACAAGATTGTAGACCTACACAAGGCTGGAATGGGCTACAAGACCATCGCCAAGCAACTTGGTTAGGTGACAACAGTTGGTGCGATTATTTGCAAATAGAACACAAAAGAACTATCAATCTCCCTCGGCCTGGGGCTCCATGCAAGATCTCACCTCGTGGAGTTGCAATGATAATGAGAACGGTGAAGAATCAGCCCAGAACTACACAGGAGGATCTTGTCAATGATCTCAAGGCAGCTGGGACCATAGTCACCAAGAAAACAATTGGTAACACACTACGCCATGAAGGACGGAAATCCTGCAGTGACCACAAGGTCCCCCTGCTCAAGAAAGCACATATACATGCCCGTCTGAAGTTTGTCAATTAACATCTGAATGATTCAGATGACAACTGGGTGAAAGTGTTGGTCAGATGAGACCAAAATGGAGCTCTTTTGCATCAACTCAACTTGCCTTGTTTGGAGTAGGAATGCTGCCTATGACCCCAAGGCAGCACATGGAGGTGGAAACATTATGCTTTGGGGGTGTTTTTCTGCTAAGGGGACAGGACAACTTCACCGCATCAAAGGGACGATGGACGGTGCCATGTACCGTCAAATCTTGGGTGAGAACCTCCTTCCCTCAGCCAGGGCATTGAAAATGGGTCGTGAATGGGTATTCCAGCATGACAATGACCCAAAGCACACAGCCAAGGCAACAAAGGAGTGGCTCAAGAAGAAGCACATTAAGGTCCTGGAGTGGCCTAGCATTCTCCAGACCTTAATGCCATAGAAAATCTGTGGAGGGAGCTAAAGGTTCGAGTTGCCAAATGTCAGCCTTGAAACCTTAATGACTTGGAGAAGATCTGCAAAGAGGAGTGGGACAAAATCCCTCCTGAGATGTGTGCAAACCTGGTGGTCAACTACAAGAAACATCTGACCTCTGATTGCCAACAAGGGTTTTGCCACCAAGTACTAAGTCATGTTTTGCAGAGGGGTCAAATACTTATTTCTCCATTTAAAATGTTAAGCAATTTATAACATTTGACATGCTTTTTTCTGGATCTTTTTGTTATTCTGTCTCTCACTGTTCAAATAAACCTACCATTAAAATTATAGACTGATCATTTCTGTCAGTGGGCAAACGTACAAAATCAGCAGGAGATCAAAATACTCCCCCCCCCCCCCCCCCCCCCCCCTCACTGTAGTTACCTCAATTACCTCGTACCCCTTCACATCGACTCGTACACACCCTGTAAATAACCATGTTATTTTTACTTGCTATTCCACATGTTTATATTTTTTAGTAAATGTTTTCTCTTTGTGTTACGCACTCCTCTGTGAAGAGGGAACGCAACACCCTGCTACAACTCAACTCTCCGTGAAGTGAAAGAGGTATGGACTGTAGGTGTGAGTAAGGATGACAGAAAAGGCAGAGAATTTACCATTTACTAGGAATTTATTCCATCAGATGGTAATATGGGGAAAAGGGTCTGGACGGAACCAAAGTAAGTAAATCTCTAAGCCCCCTCTCCTACGTAACCACTACCTATCTAATTTAGCACCACCTGGTGCGCTAACCAAAGTACAGTGGGTGGTCCGCCCAGTCTTACCTAGTGTGCCTAGACAGTGAATATACTACGGGTATATGTATGCCCGCGGGCCTCTTACCTAAGCACTCCCTAGGTGCCTTCCCCCCCCTGGGAACAAATGAAACAGAATAAGAAACATTCCACTTTACTACAAAACTGAGAAAAAACTAACTAACCCATTAAAGAAACTCTGACAAAGCAACAAACTCAGAACATACCAAAGCTGCTGCTACCAACAACTAACATAGTACATACCAACACCCAAGATGCTATAAACCTCAGCCATCAACCTCCTCTCTCAGCAATGATCTCCCTCCTGAACAGAACACTGGCTTTTATATAGCTTCAGAAGAAATGGGTAATTGGAGAGAGCTGCATCCTGACGAGGGGGCGGGGTCAGTTCTCCAATTAGCCATGAAGTCGACCAATCAGCTGCTTGGGGAGAATTCAGGAAGCCATCTCCTGAAACACACACTCAAATACACAAGCTATAACACAGAAACTGGGGAACGTAACACTGCATTGTTGGAAAAGGACTGTTAGTATGCACTGTTAGTCTACACCTCTTATTTACGATGCAAGTGACATATAATTACATTTTATTTGACACACACTTTTACACTTAGCAAATGCTGCTGCTACTCTGTTCTTTATTTTACACTTATTATCTGTTTTGATGCCAAGTCACTTTACCCTGCCTTCATGTACATATCTACAGCAAATACCTCATACCGCTGCAAAATTATCTGTTACTTGTACTCTCTTTTTATAGCTCCACTCGTGTATTTTATTCCTCGTGTGTTACTATTTTTTTACTATCATAATTTTTAAATCTCCACCGTTGGAATGGTGGAATAGTTAGCAAGCATTTCACTGTAAAGTCTACACCAGTTATATTCGATGCATGTGACAAATAACATTTTACTACATTTTTCCACACCCTACTTCCTGCTAGCTGGACTCATCCAAAGGTCACATGACCCACTCTCTCTCACTCTCTCCCTCTATCCCTCGCTCCACCGAAGAGTTTGACTAAATTACTTTTGTTTGCCTCTTCCTCCTCGTTTTCTCCAGCTTAATACATCATTCATTAGATTATGGAAAACCATTAGTGTCAAGATTGGGAACTTGCCAATACATTGTGGCTACTCGCTTAGCATATAAAGCAGACTTTTTTTTTCAACTGCGGGGCTAAATATCGATGACAGGCCCTTGTTGTGGTTGATGGACGAGGTTCATAATTAGATGGAGCTTTTGCTTTGGACTATTAATGAGGTTTGTGAATAAAAACCACTCCGCCCCTCCACCCAACCCCTCTGACAATGTTCTGTGGTCTCATCTGCCAAGCAAGTTACCTGTTCAGCTCGAGTGATGGCTCTGCGGAGACAATGAATAATCATTCAGGATGGTTCATTGAAAATAAGAATTTGGGCTTTTTCCTTGACTTACTTTGCTCTTTGTGCTTGTTGTTGGGCGGTTTTCTCCATTTCTTACAAAGATGTTGGGCAAAAACGGATAATGACAATAAGCTAGAGCTGGAGAAAGTTGCCATTTTAAATCAAGTAGCTGATAACGTGTTCTGTTACAATGCAGATAGCGAGGAAATATGTGGCAAACAGGTGGCCAGTGTGATACATCTAATAAAGGATCCAGCATTGAAGATTCAACTTCGACAAGACATAACAACTATGTTGTATGATAAACAGGAACGTTACATGGCATATCCTCCCACTGCACAGCCAATGTACAGGCCCTATAGAGAGTGCACACAAACACACACACACACCTTTCTTTCATCCTCAATATTTCAATCGGCCTCCACCTCCTCCTCCGCCTATGACCTTCACCAGCTTGCGCAATGAGCCTTAAAATCCAGAGAGGGACTGTTACTTAGAGAACTATTGTGTTCTTTTTTTTGGGTGTTGACCACTCAGTGGACTCAGAGCAAGTTAATTTGCTGGACTGTCAACTGGCAGTAGTTAATGTGACAGAAGAAATTCTAAATTGAGAATCCTGAATGCCTACATACAGTACTTATATTGGCAGGCCAAATATGTTATTTTTGTCAAATGTGAAACCAAATGTCACTCTATTTGTATAACATTTTTCTATAACAAATATTCAATATTTATATCTATGGAAGAACTCCATACTGTGAATGTTTACAGCTGTTAAGTGATTTTGCACTCCGCTGGGGGGACGTACGGCAGAGAGGCCTGCATTATGGAATGTGCTTCCACTTTTGTCAAGGGTCAGAATGGTGATGTGTTTTCCATCCATAACGTCGAGTCAATGAGGGAACTGCCATTTGTCTTGGAAACCTTTTGCCACTTCTCTCCACTCTGCCTCTGTTGTCAGTGTCTAGAAAGAAGACAATATGTCAAATGTGCTTCATAGTCTCCCTCTCTTTCTCCCTTTACACATACACACCAGTGGAGGCTCCCGAGGGGAGGCTCTATTCCAGCTCATAATAATGGCTGGAATAGAGTGAATGGAATGGTGTTAAACACATGGTTTTCATGCGATTGATCCCCAATCTTTGTACCCTGTTTTGTGCTGCTACCATGTTGTGCTGCTGCCATGTTGTGTTGCTACCATGTTGTTGTGTTGCTACCATGCTATGTTGTCTTAGGTCTCTCTTTATGTGTGTAGTCTCTCTTGTCGTGATGTGTGTTTTGTCCTATATTTTTTATTTATTTGTATTTTTAATCCCAGCCCCCTTTTGCCTTTTGGTAGGTCGTCAATGTAAATAAGAATTTGTTCTTAACTGACTTGTTTAGTTAAATAAAGGTCCAAAAAATGTATAAGCATTCCATTCACTCTATTCCAGCCATTACACTCCATTCCAGCCAATATTATGAGCCATTCTCCCCTCAGCAGCCTCCACATCCTATAGTAATTCTGTTTAATCTGTCAGAACAAGTGTCATAATGCCAGCAATGTCAAAGCATCAAATGGGTACATAATGTAGACTGTTTACCATGTGTTATACAACATACCGAGTGGTGATTAACAGCCATGCATGTCTTACCTTCATGTACATCCTTGGGAACATGATACAGCACCTCACAGATCTCCAGGAGAACTTAATGAGCTGAATGTCTCTCCTGTAGGACATACGGACATTATGTGGTGCATGGGAATGAAGAACTCCTATTCCTAATAAATTGTACAATCTGGCCAGGTTGATGTCAAGATTTTAATTAGGTCATGTCGCACAGTGTGACATGTAATAATTGTAAAAAACGGAATCTGACATACAGTCAGTGGTGGAAAAAGTACTTGAGTAAAAGTAAAGATACCTTTACAGAAAATTACTCAAGTAAAAGTGAAAGCCAACCTGTAAAATACAACTACTTAATTAAGTACCAAAAGTAAATGTAATTGCTAAAATGTGCTTATGTATCAAACGGAAAAGTACAAGTATAAATAATTTCAAATTCATTATATTAAGCAAAGCAGACGGCCACATTTTATAGTTTTTTTGTTTAATTTACAGATAAACAGGGGCACGCTCCAACTCTCAGATATAATTAAAAAACAAAGCATGTGTTTAGTGAGTCCGCCAGAACAGAGGCAGTAGGGATGACATCTTGATAAGTGTGTGAATTAGACCATTTTCCTGTCCTGCTAAGTATTCAAAATGTAACGAGTACTTTTGGGTGTCAGGGAAAATGTATGGAGTAAAAAGTACATGATTTTCTTTTGGAATGTAGTCAAGTAAAAGTAGTCAACAAATATTCATAGTAAAGTAAAGTACAGATACCCCAAAAAACTATACCACTGCATAGTGTGGGAAGGCCTTTACCCTAGTCAAATTTTTTTTTGAATTAGTATATTTACAGTAGAATCATGGAAAAATACTAATCTTAAAGGTTTTTTGACTAGGCCTTCCCACACTATGTCAGATTCAGTCTTTTTACCAGCCTACATCACTGAGCCCGTCTTCAACTCAGCACTGGAAATACAACTCACCACTATAGCTATAACTGTGCCCCATGCTCTAGCCATTATGTTTGCCCCCCTGTTGTACTGTCTGTCTCAGCATCTTCTCTGCTGTCATTATGTGCTTCTTCTTGTTCTTTGACTGTCTGCCTAAGCATTATATGAAATAAAAGCCAAGCTAATGACTTAGACTATATTGCAAATTATAAACTGGGTAGTTTGGCTCCTGGATGCTGGTTGGCTGAAAGTCGTGGTATATCAGACAATATACCACGGGTATGATGCAAAACTACTTGTTTACTAGTGCCTGGACGATACCAGTTTTGCGATACTTTTGCGAAACAAAACACGAAGCAGATTTAACTTCTTTAGGAAAACAGGACTAATGTTAGAAACAAAGATCATTATGTTGTCAAGCAGAGTCATATTTATTTATGTTCCACGCTATAGCACACAACATTGTACATACAGCAGATTTTTAAAGGACTAAAGGGCTTGGTCTGCTTAATTTTTTCATTTTTGCCATGGAAAAAAACATTGCAATACTGGTATTGTTACAGCCCTATTGTTTACCCTAGTAAAAACATCCTATAGGATCAGTGATTTTGCCAATAGAATCCTATAGGATTCTCACTATCAATAGGATCTTGTGTCACCTCTATCAGAATCGTATCGAAATCTTATTGGACTACAAAAGGTATCCTATGGGATTCTCGCAACCCTATAGGATTTTCTGTCACTCCTATCAGAATCCTATTGGAGTTATTTGTCATTGGAAATCTAAAGTAATCCTGTTGGATTCTCACAATATTATAGGATTTTGTGTCCCCTCCATCAGAATCCTATAAAACTACCTTTTAACTATTGGAAATCAAAAGTAATCCTATTGGTTTTGTGGAAGGACCACCAGAGGGCAGGCTGGGCTCATGGACAGTAGCCCAACAAGGCATGGGAGACAAGGTAACCAGAGGCAATTAAGCACAGCTGACGGTACTAATGACATACTCTCCTTCCCCTATAAGAGAGAGAATGGAACCAGCAGAGAAAGGGGGGGGGGAAACTATCTCTGGAAGATGGCCACCGAGCGAGAGGAGCTATCCAGGAAGAACCACTAAGACGGTGAAAATCCCATGACTTTTTGTTGTAGTTTAAAGATAATCCTACTGTTTCATCTGGAGAAGAAGATGTATGTTTTTCCTTGGAAGATTTTCATTGATTATGTTGGAGTGTTTGTGTTGACCAAATGCCCTCAATAGAGAACTGTGTTCAATCAAGAAAACCTACTCCTGACTCGTTTATTCCACCTTCCCGCTTTAGAGTGACGCCCAATTACTTGTTCCGCTCACATTGGTGGAGAATGCGGGCATTAGGTGGACGAGTGACACAAGGATAAGTGAGTAAATCAAGATTCTTCCAGTAGACCCGGAGGAACCATTCAAGAATGATGGATAACGCCCTACTGCAACAATTGATCACGGCACAGCAGACAACTATAGAACTCCTGCAACAACAGCTGAGCCGACGAGAAGAACCTAGAGTTAAGCCAAGAGCGGCTGCTCACGCCATCTTACCTCGTCTCTCCAAGGAGGATGATATTGAGGCCTTCCTCATGACCTTCGAAAGGACGGCCTCCTTGGAAGAGTGGCCGCCCACAGAATGGGCGAGCGCATTAGCCCCTCTTTTGACCGGGGTGGCTCAGGAAGCCTATTTTGACCTGGATTCCCGCGAAGCTGCGGACTATGGGCGACTAAAAACCGAGATCCTGTCCCGGTACCAGCTGACTGCCAGAGATAGGGCTGTAAAGTTCCATCAAGGACTGATCAACCCGTCCGTGCCCAGGTCTTCGCATTAATACGACTGACGAAACAGTGGCTAGAACCTGGAAAGGGAGTAGGACATGTGATAGAGACTCTCGTAGTGGACAAGATATTGAGAGAATTACCCAGTGACTTAAAAAGGGTTGTGGGCAAGCCAACCCGTTGTCAGCCGACGACATAGCCCAGGTGGTGGAAAAACATATCGGTCTACAGGGGAGTTGTTAAAAAGTGACAAGGAGGAACGGAAGGAGTCTTCCAATCCCGTACCACGACTCATCCCGGCGCGCCCGCCACCGAAACGTTCAAACCAACCCTGCTGTGTGGTGGCTGACTGGAGGTGGGAGAAGTCAGCCACCACACAGCAGGGTCGGTGTTATAAATGTCAGTCTCCCAACCATTATGCCCCACAATGTCCTAGCAAGGATGAGCCCATGGTCATGGAGTCATCACTGCCTACCTCCACACATCCCGTTTTGAGGGGGCAGGATCAACACTGTTGGTTAGCGGAGATAGCCCCAGCCTCAGAGATTCCGGTGCGAGTCGAAGGACAAGATGTGGTAGCTATTCTCGACTCGGCAAGTATGGTTACGTTAGTAGAGGAGCGGATGGTGACCTCCGCAACACTGCTACCAGACAAAGTAGCCGTATCCTGTATCCATGGAGACACCCACTATTACCCCACTGTGAATCTGCCTATTCTCACTCCAAAAGGAAGGTGTACAGGGAAAGTGCCCCAGCTGAAGGTGCCATTATTGATCGGGAGAGACTGTCCCCTATATAAGGAGCTTCGGCAGATGACGTTATGCACGGGAAGAAGGGGGACAGGAAAGAAGAGAAAATCCAAGCCCGAGGCAGTAGTCCTACAAGGAGACGTAGCCGCGTCCTCGTCCTCTGCAGCAGATGAAGAAATAGCGACCCAATGTTTACGACAGATATTCCAGGAAACCACCGATGAAGACACATGTGAAGGGTTATACACAACGCAGGAAGGAAGGAGCAACCAGGCGCTAAGGGATATATTTGAAGCTCCATCCGAGGAGGGAACCTGGAAGGGATTCTCCTCGGTCACCCCTGATGGGGATGTGGAACATCCTCCACATCCCTCTACCGAGGTCGACCTGCCCCAGGAATTAAAGGGACAGTTCGGCACCTCGTAGCATAGAGACCCAGACCTAAGGGAGGCCATGAGGAAGGTGAAGGTGATCGACGGGAGGAACGTTGACGGATCAGGTGAGCCCCCTCTTCCTTACTATGCAATCAGGCGGGGTCTCTTATACTGGGTCGTACGACGAAGGGGGGAAAACCAGGAATTACTAATGGTGCCTAGGCCATACAGGGATACAGTTCTACAGTTAGCCCATTCCCACATCCTAGGAGGACACCTGGCACGAGACAAGACTATTGACAGAATCATGCAGAGATTCTATTGGCCCCGGGTCACCCGGGATGTGGCCAGGTATTGTAGGACGTGTGATCAATGTCAACATACAGCCCCACGGCCACACCTACGTAACCCTTTGATTCCTCTCCCCATCATAGAGACTCCCTTTGAACGCATAGCTATGGACCTCGTAGGACCCCTCCCAAAATCCGCCAGAGGACACGAGTACATCCTAGTGGTTATAGATTACGCTACCAAGTTCCCGGAGGCCATGCCCCTGCGGAACATGTCGTCAAAGGGAATTGCCAAGGAGTTATTCCTGATGTTCTCTCGTGTGGGCTCCCCAAGACTATCTTAACCGATCAAGGAACCCCGTTCATGTCCCGGTTGATGAAGGACCTGTGTCGGTTATATCAGGTTCAACAGATACGTACAAGCATATTCCACCCTCAAACAGACTGGTTGTGTGAACGCTTGAACAAAACGATTAAAAGCATGTTGAGAAGAGTGGTGTCCCGAGACGGGAAAAACTGTGAAATGCTTCTCCCACACTTAATGTTTGCCCTGCGAGAAGTACCCTAGGCATCCACTGGATTTTCTCCGTTTGAATTGCTCTATGGCAGACCCTGTCGAGGAATCCTCGACTTAGCCAAGGAGACCTGGGAGACCTAACCATGCCCCTTTCGATCCACAATAGAACCCGTTACCCTGATGAGAGACCGCCTGTCAGCAGTGTGGCCCATAGTCAAGGAGCATATGGAGAAGGCCCAAAGGACCCAAGGCCGGGCCTATGATAAGTCCGCGACACCCTGTGAGTTCACCGTGGGAGAGAAAGTGATGGTGCTTGTGCCCACGGCCCAACATCGCTTGCTGGCACAGTGGAGGGGGCCCTACGAGGTAATGAAAAGGGTCTCAAAGGTCAATTACCTCATCAAGCAACCTGACAGGAGGAAGAAGGTCCAACTCTATCACATAAACCTGCTGAATACGTACTATGGACGAGAGGAGGAGGTGGCTTTGATGGCCCTGGAGGGCAAAGGAAAAGAGGAGGCTCTACCACAGGTGTGCCGTGGCCAAACTCTCCTACCGGAGCAGTCAAGACAGCTAGACAAGCTGATTATGAACTTCGGTCGAATATTCTCTCCATTCCCATTCCCAGGACAAACAGATGTCCTTTCCACCATATCCACACTGAACCCGGCAAGAAGGTGCATATCCGCCCTTACAGGATTCCTGAGGCTCGCAGAGTCATCGCTAAGAAAGAGGTGAGGGAGATGTTGAGGATGGGCGTGATCGAGCCCTCGACGAGTGAGTGGTCCAGTCCCATAGTCCTGGTCCCCAAATCCGATGGTAGTATGAGACTCTGCAACGACTTTAGGGGCGTGAATGCCATCTCTACATTCGATGCGTATCCCATGCCCCACGTGGATGAACTCTTGGAGCGCTTAGGAAAGGCCAAGTTCATCACTACCCTGGATTTGACGAAGGTATATTGGCAAGTGCCGGTGGCTTCGGAGGATCGCCCAAAGACTGCCTTCGCCACCCCAGAGGGGCTTTTCCAGTATGTGAGGACGCCCTTCGGACTGCACGGTGCCGCTGCAACTTTCCAACGCCTCATGGATGCCATTCTACGGCCCCATCAAGAGTATGCAGCGGCGTACATAGACGATGTGGTCATCCACAGCGAGGACTGGGATAGTCACCTCCTGCGATTACGGGCGGTGCTCGTGAGTTTGGAAGCCACAGGGTTGACAGCCAATCCAAATAAATGCTGCCTGGGCCTGTCCGAAGCGGAATACCTGGGGTACACCGTGGGGAATGGGAAAATACGCCCACAGGCAGAGAAGACCAGGGCAATTCGTGACAGGCCTCGACCCCGGACCAAGCGGGCCTTCTTAGGGATAACAGGATATTATCGCCGTTTGATCCCGGGATATGCAACCATTGCCAACCCTCTCACAAACCTCATCAGGAAAAACCTGCCAAACCAGGTAGAGTGGAAAGACGAGACGGAAGAGGCCTTTCAATTGCTAAAAGATGGCCTGTGTTCTGATCCCGTTCTACAGGCTCCGGACTTCTCACAAGAGTTCATTGTGCAGGTCGACGCCTCGGATACAGGGCTCGGGGCCGTACTAGCTCAGGGTAAAGGTGAAGCAGAGAAGCCGATTCTCTTCATTAGTAGGAAGCTCAGCGATCGGGAACAGAGGTATGCGACCGTAGAGAAAGAGGCCTTAGCCATCAAGTGGGCCCTCGATTATCTCCGGTACTACCTACTGGGTCGGCGGTTTGCATTAGTTACTGACCATGCGCCCCTCACGTGGATGGCTGGTAAGAGAAACAATAACAACGGAATAGCCAGATGGTTTTTGTCTTTACAACCGTTCTCTTTCCATGTCATCCACGGGGCCGGATCGAGGAACGGGAATGCAGACGCGCCGTCCCGACGCGACCAAGACGGTGCGTCTGGCGCCCGACCCTCCGGTTCGGTCCTGGGGGGGAAGGTATGTGGAAGGACCACCAGAGGGCAGGCTGGGCTCATGGACAGTAGCCCAACAAGGCATGGGAGACAAGGTAACCAGAGGCAATTAAGCACAGCTGACGGTACTAGTGACATACTCTCCTTCCCCTATAAGAGAGACAATGGAACCAGCAGAGAAAGGGGGGGGGAAACTATCTCTGGAAGATGGCCACCGAGCGAGAGGAGCTATCCAGGAAGAACTACTAAGACGGTGACAATCCCGTGACTTTTTGTTGTAGTTTAAAGATAATCCTATTGTGTTCCTGTTTCATCTGGAGAAGAAGATGTATGTTTTTCCTTGGAAGATTTTCATTGATTATGTTGGAGTGTTTGTGTTGACCAAATGCCCTCAATAGAGAACTGTGTTCAATCAAGAAAACCTACTCCTGACTCGTTTATTCCACCTTCCCGCTTTAGAGTGACGCCCAATTACTTGGTCCGCTCACAGTTTGTATAGGTTTTTGATAAGACTTGTAGTATTTATTCACTCCAATCAGAATCCTATTAGAAATGTATTCATTGAAACCATTAAAATGTTTGTCGTCATTTGTTCCTGTACAATACAACAACATTTTTGTTGATCGGAAACCGTTCAATATCCATTTGGATTTAATTCAGCATCACAATATGGGAGTGAGTCAAGGCTGCAAGTTCATTTGCAGTATGACCACCAGTACAGTACACCCTTTTCAACAAAACACTCACTTCAGGCATTTGATTTGGTTCCTATTCATGCAACTTCTTGTCTTTGAATTAAACATTACAATATGACATACAATAACACAAGATTTGGGGGGGGGGGGGGGGGGGGGGGGGTTCCATTACAAAAGTAGAAGGAAAATACATTTGTAGGTACAGAAAAAACAATATATAAGCATTTCTTTCATTTAATATACAATAGTCAGCTACGTAGAGGTAAAGATAATGAGACCCACCCACCCAACTTCGTCCTTCCCAGGGTTGTACCAACCCCACCCGCCTCCCTCCCACCAAACTTCATTCTTCCCAGGGTTGTACCAACCCCACCCTACCCGCCTCCTTAGCAATCCCCTCTTGTTGAAGCTCTTGTCATCCTGGAATGGCTTTGAAACATGCAACTGCTTAAGAGGTGGTATTGCAAGGTCATGGGTGATCTTAAACAGCAGAGAGGTGTCGGCAAGGAATAAGAAGCTGTCAAAGCTCAGTATGTTGTATTTCTTAACCTTTTACTGCAGATGGCTAAATCAGGGACACACAGAGGGATTCAGGGTCAAACAGAGTCTGAAACAAATCTACAGAGCGCTCGGGAAGTATTCAGACCACTTAACTTTTTCCACATTTTGTTACGTTAGAGCCTTATTTTAGAATGGATTAAACGTTTTTTCCCCTCAATCTACACACAATGCCCATAACGACAACGCAAAATCAGGTTTAAATTTACAAAAGTATTCAGACCCTTTGCTAAGAACTTTGTTGAAGTACCTTTGGCAGCGATTACAGCCTCAAGTCTTCTTGGGTATGACACTACATGTAACCAAACAAAACATAGAAACATACAAAGCAAACTATGGTCAGGGTGTGACACTAAAAGCTTGGCACACCTGTATTTGGGAAGTTTCTCCCATTCTTCTCTGCAGCTCCTCTCAAGCTCTGTCAGGTTGGATGGGGAGACACCACCATGCTTCACCATAGGGATGGTGCCAGGTTTCCTCCAGATGTGACGCTTGGCATTGTGGCAAAAGACTTCAATCTTGGTTACATCAGACCAGAGAATCTTGTTTCTAATGGTCTGAGAGTGTTTTAGGTGCCTCTTGGCAAACTCCAAGCGGGCTGTCATGTGCCTTTTACTGAGGAGTGGCTTCTCTGGCCCCTCTACCATAAAGGCCTGATTGTTGGAGTGCTGCAGAGATGGTTGTCCTTTTGGAAGGTTCTCCCATCTCCACAGAGGAACTCTCTCGGATTTGTCAGGGTTTTCTTTTACAATCTGTCACGGACCCCCCTGCTGCTCATTCTGTTCACCAGTTCCTGGAGGTCTACGTCACCAGCTTTCTAGGCTTCACTGAATGGGACTCATTATCATCAACCTCGGGACTGTCTTGCCTGATTATACACACCTGGTTCTCATTTACCCTGATTAGTATGTTATCTATGTACCCTCTGTATTTGTTGGTTATTGTTCCCATGTCGGTTGGTCGTGTGAGTACCTATGCATTGGTGCAGCTGTTTTTCTGCGTGCTTTAGATATTGTTTATTTAGGGGATCGTCTTGTGTCGTTCAAAGAGGTTTTACCCTCACTCTTTTGTTTGTGTACAGCCCAGTGTTTTTGTATATGTGTTTGTTTTGGGTGTATCAAAAACCCATATTGTGTATTCTTGCTCCTGTCTCCAAATCCTTTATACCAGCGTAACAGAATAACCAACCAGCAAAATGGAGACAGCAGCTGGCGACCATTGTAGGGACTGTACAGCACCACAAGGACGGTTTCTCGACTTGGTATCACCATGGACAGTGTGCTGGCAACCATCCTGCAATTGGAGGGGAGTGTGCAGTCCCTCCAGTCTCCAGCACCGATCCCGATACCAGCTCCCACACCACAACCTACCTCCATTCCATCGGAGCCGGTCCATGGAATAACCCTGTCCCTCCCGGAGCACATCGATGGCACACCAGTAAGATGCAAGGGGTTCCTTCTACAACTCCCTGTTGATTACCTCATTAACCCAACCTTTCATGTGTCTCTCCTCAGGCCGGTGGTGCCTGGTCCCCTTGCTGAGGCTGGACCCAGTGATGCCCCGCCTCCTCCTCTGGACATCGAGGGAGGTCTGGCGTACTCAATCCGGGAGGTTCTGGATTTGAGGCATCGGTGGGGGGGATTGCGCATCTCCAATACCCCATCGACTGGGCGGGGTAAGACCAGAGGAGCGGTGCCTGGTTCCTGCTGCGGACATCCTGGACGCTTCGCTGACCAGGGATTTTCACTGTCGGCGCCCAGACCTGTATTTGGGGACCGACCTGCACTGTGCTCCTGTGGTCGTCCCTGAGGCCAGTGTCGTCCCGCTGCTGGTGCAGCGCATCATGGGGTTGTGTCACGGATCCCCCCCAGGTACTGCTGCTCATTCTGAATGGCTTCACTGACTGGGATTCGTTATCGTCACTGTCTTGTTTGATTAAACATATCTGGTTCCCATTTCCACTAATTAGTATGTTACACATGTTCCCTCTGTCTTTGTCGGTTATTGTTCCCAAAAATGGAAAAAACAAAAGCACATTGTGGTTGACTGTGTCAGATGTTTTCTTTAAATCCAGGAAAATAGCTCGCACAACTCTACCTTTGGCAAGTTTGGACTTTATTTCCTCAACAAAGAAACAGTTTGCCGTTTCGGTTGAATGATGTGTCCTGAAACCAAACTGCATTGGATGGAGAGGAGAGTGACCTGAGTTTAGGTGGGCTATGAGTTGGTTGGCCACCACATTTTCTGGATATAATTGTGAGAATGCTGATGGGCCTATAATTGGCCACATCAGTTGGATCTCCTGCCTTGAATATTTGTGTTATGACAGCATATTTCGAGTCATCAGGGAACACTTCTTTAATTGACAGATTTACCAGATTAGTGACTGGAGAGCACAAGGCGCTGGAGTTTTTCTTCGGGAGGGCGGAATTATTTCCATACACATCCTGTGCCTTGGACTAGTTAGCTAGGATTTTCATGATCTCCTGCTCAGGCACTTCAGCTATGTTAAAAACAGGAGAGGTATAGTCAGGTGAAATTATTAGTTATTTCTATGGCCAAATGTTATTGACAGGTTGCCAACTGTCTTCAAATAAATGGTTAAATATTGAGGCTTTATTTTGAGTTCCTTGTATTTTCAGTAAATATACTGAACTTGATTTGCTTTTACACCTTTTTGCATAGTGTGTTGAGATTTGTCCATAGAAGTTTACTATTTCCTCTAGCTTGGTTGATAAGTTCAATAAAAAGGTTGGTTTTTGGCCTTTGTCGTTCACAGCCTCATGCAGATCCTTAAAAATGCTCATGTCAGTACTTAGAGTTGTTTTCAGAGCAGTTTAGAGGGCTAAGTCCATTTTCTTCAGGAGACTCCACAACTGCTCCTTCAGCCAGGTTATGTTACTTTTTTTCCTGCAATTCAGTGTTATTCATACATTTTTTCAATCAAATTTTATTTGTCACATGAGCCGAATACAACCTTAACGTGAGATGCTTACTTACAAGCCCTTAGCCAACAATGCATTTCAAGAAAGAGTTAAGAAAATATTTACTAAGTAAACTATAGTAAAATAATTCAAAGTAACACAAAAAACAATAACCATGTTATATACAGGGGGTACAGGTACTGGGTCAATGTGTGGGGAGTGTGAGTTATTTTGTACATGTAGGTAGGTGTAAAGTGACTATGGATACATAATAAACAGCGAGTATTAGCAGTGTAAGAACAAATCGAGGGGGGTGTGTAAATCTTAATAGTCCCTTGGGGCCATTTGATTGATTGTTCAGCAGTCTTATGGCTTTGGGGTTGAAGCTGTTAAGGAAGCTCTCTGCGGTAGCAGAGAGAAAAGTCTATGAATTGGGTGACTGGAGTCCTTTACACCATTAATAGTAGCCATAAAGAGTTTTCATGTGGCGTGTCACGGATCCCTCTGGAACTTTCATTGGGCACACCTGGCCCCTATTCCCATTGATTGTATTTGTTTGTATGTGCCCTTTGTTCACCATGGTGCTGTGAATTTATTGTTACAATGTCTGTTGGTGCATGTGCTGTGTGTTTTGTGCTTTCGTGCCCTTGTGGATTGCGCAGATGATTACGGGTCTTGTCTCGTGTGTTAATCATCATGTGTTATTTATTCAAAGTACTCCTCGCTCTTTTGTTTGAGTTTCCACCCTGTGTTTTTGTTACTTGTTTGTTTGATCTTCGTCCCTGTGCCTTTCCATGGCACGCCGTAATTTGGGGCTGTGTCACGACTTCCACCGAAGGGAGCTCCTCTCCCTGTTCGGGTGGTGCTCGGCGGTCATCAACCGATCCATTTTTTGTTTGTGTCTATCTGTATTGTTATCACCTGTGTCTTATTAGTTAATTTTGGTGGCTTTATTAACCTCCGCTGCCTGCTAGTCTTTGTGAGGGAGTAATTTTGCTTGTTAGCTCTGTTAGGGGTGTTTGCGCCACGTTTTTTTCCACAGTCGTTGTACCGTGGGTACTATATTTAGGAGAAGAGACTTCTCCTCCGTGTGTTTCATGATTTTTCCCGCCTGTTGTTGGTGGGTTGGGACTTATAATAAATGACTGTGCAAACTGGAATTCCTTGCTCTCCTGCTCCTGACTCCTGCACCTACCTCTTCTTAGGAGGCACCTAACAGGCTTTAAAAAAATTATCTGGTATTCTGTAGGAGACCTGCTATTTAAGCCTTGTTTTCATTGGAAGATTGAAGTGATTCAAATCCATTTTTTTTTAACATATCCAATTTGAATCTGTTATTTGTCCTACAGTCTGAATGGCCAAAAGTCACATGGAATCGGATATTTCAAGCCACATTTCAAACCACCTTCATAGTTGGTTTGAAGTAAGATACAAATCTGATTACTGGTCATGTGACTTTTCTGAATGGTCAAATCTGATTTATTTGTTCTCAAGTGGTTTTTAGGCTTATTTGGCATATCTTGTTGCTTGCTAGCTACTCTGACAGTTTGACAAGAACATGACATGGTAGAGCAATTCCATAATAACCAGAGCAAGAAACCTAAATAGCTTATTTCCTAAATAAACAACTTTCCTATTTACCTTGATTGTCTATTTTGAAGGGAATACTACATTTGGCCTTTATATTTTGTAAAATGCAATGCTATTGTTACTACAAAGTAGGATACAAAGTCTCAAAATAAGTATTTTCAGATGACATCTGTCTCTCTGTGTTTCTGACAAGGTAGGAAAGTTAATGAAAGAAAATGTGTCCATTGAGTGCTATTATAGAATAGAACGCTGATTTGGAAAGGCAGTGTTATATTTGTAACGTTATTGTGGGCGAGTTTCGAGTATGATTGTATGCAAACTTTTTGTGCAAACTTAACTTTCATCAATGGCTTAATTGGTTTCCTTTCTCTCTTTTGTCAGTACTCGTTCTAAGCGTAATGGATGTGACCATTAGGGATCAATGATCACTGACTCACTAGTTAGCATCATGAGATCATGATAAAATGCCCATGCCCTTTCTATTGCTTCATACTGTTTTGTTAGTAAACAAGCTACCGGGCAATCTTTAACTGCGTGTGTGATTTATTTAGGGTGTACTCACATTCTCATATGAACTGCAATCATGGGTTGTTCTGCTAACTGGAGCATTATACATGGCATAATATACAGAACCAGTCAAAAGTTTGGACACATCTACTCATTGAAGGGTTTTTCTTTATTTTTGCTATTTTCGACATTGTAGAATAATAGTAAAGACATCAAAACTATGAAATAACACACATGGAATCATGTAGTCACTGAAAAAGTGTTAAACAAATCAAAATATATTTCATATTTGAGATTCTTCAAAGAAGCCACTCTTTGCCTTGATGACAGCTTTGCACACTCTTGGCATTCTCTCAACCAGCTTCAGTAATACTTTTCCAACATTATTGAAGGAGTTCCCATATATGCTGAGCACTTGTTGGCTGCTTTTTCTTCACTCTGCAGTCCGACTCATCCCAAACCATCTCAATTGGGTTGAGGTTGGGGAATTGTGGAGGCCAGTTCATCTGATGCAGCACTCCATCACTCTCCTTCTTGGTAAAATATCCCTTTTTATTTATTTTATCTTTATTTAACCAGGCAAGTCAGTTAAGAACAAATTCTTATTTTCAATGACAGCCTGCAAACAGTGGGTTAACTGCCTGTTTAGGGGCAGATCGACAGATTTGTACCTTGTCAGCTCGGGGGTTTGAACTCGCAACCTTCCGGTTACTAGTCCAACGCTCTAACCACTAGGCTACCCTGCCGCCCCAGCCTGGAGCTGTGTTGGGTCATTGTCATGTTGAAAAACAAATTATTGTTCCACTAAGCCAAAACCAGATGGGATGGCATATTGCTGCAGAGTGCTGTGGTTGTCGTTGTCATGACGTTGCCCTTTTTGGGTACAGCAAGCCCGACGACACTGAGCGTAAATATATATATTGATTGCAATTGTTCCCGAATGAGTGAGCGTTCATGTGCAAAGGATTAGCATTTACATTTTTATAATGATCAACTCTGTAGTGACTTCTCAGCTGACCCCCACTCCCCTTTTTTCTAACAAGCCGCCATGCCGGTTTAGCCCACTAGGGCACATTCCCCTATCATTTCTTGTAACCATATTTACTTTGTTTGTTTGTGTGTGCACTTCTGTGATTGTTTAGTTTGTTAATAAATAAACGATTTAAGACAATTGATGTATGGATGACTCATAGTGAAGACTGGGTTCATGCAGATAACCAACATTTTTAACGACGTTTGGAATGAGACTAACGTGAGGTAAAGAAGAATTCATTAATCAGAAGACTATTGGTCAGATATGAAAATATCTGAAAAGTTATATTAGGAAAATTATAACTTCGAAATCTGTATATTTTCCTTGGTGCCCCGACTGTCTAGTTAATTACAGTTACATGATTAATCAGTTTAATCGTATAATAATAATTACAGAGTCATTTGATAAAGATTCATCTTCAGTTTAATGATGCCAAAGACACGACATCGTGCTGATTATGTGTGCCTTTTGAGGTCTAAATAAATCACAGATAGTGTCACCAGCAAAGCACCCCCACACCATAACACCTCCTCTATGCTTTATGGTGGGAAATACACGTGGAGATCATCTGTTCACCCACACCACATCTGACAAAGACACGTTGGTTGGAACCAAAAATCACCAATTTGGACTCCAGACCAAAGGACAAACTTTCAATGGTCTAATGTCCATTGCTGTGTTTCTTGGTTCAAGCAAGTCTCTTCATCTTATTGGTGTCCTTTAGTTTTGGTTTCTTTGCAGAAATTTGACCATGAAGGCTTGATTCACACTGTCTCCTCTGAGCAAATTATGTTGAGATGTGTCTGTTATTTGAACTCTGTGAAGCATTTATTTGGGCTGCAATTTCTGAGGCTGGTAACTCTAATGAACTTTGGGAACTCTGGGTCTTCCATTCCTGTGGCAGTCCTCATGAGAGCCAGTTTCATCTTAACGCTTGATGCTTTTTTGTGACTGCACTTGAAGAAACGTTCAAAGTTCTTGAAAATGTCCGTATTGAAAGTAATGATGGACTTTTGTTTCTCTTTGCCAAGTCTATACAATTGAAGACCAAGTCTATACAATTGAAGGAACAGCTCAAATAATTGAGCTGTTCCTTCAATTGTATAGACTTGGTCTTTTACCAAATAGGGCTATGCTATCCTACTCTGCCTTGTTGGCCTCTGTAGTTAGCGTCTGCAAGAGCAGACTCTTTGTCTCTTAACAACAAGGAACTTTGGTCTCAAATGAGGACCCAGCCGAGAAGAGATCAACATCCGACGAGCTTCTCCTTCACGTCTCTATGGATTAAAATGACAATGGGTGTTTTCTGTTATGATAATGTGTTTCTTGTTAAAAGGCTAAATAGCACTAAAGGGAGTAAGCAAAGGCACTATGTGTAATCCTGGGATCGAGTGTACTTATTGGTATAATCCTATAATGGCCTGTAATAATACTTTGGTCCAATAATGGCATGTAGCAATCTTATAATTGCCTATAGTAATCTGTGCTTATTATTTTCTGGAAATATTGTATAGGTGTGCCACCAATATCATTGATCCAAGGAACTAGAGGGGAGGGGCCTAGAGGAAATTATTTAGATTTGGAAACAATGGTGGAGTAAAGCCGAGGAGACATGGTTATTAGCATAAAGTGGAGGGACTATGAAACTGTATAAAAAAGAGTGGACTGAGAATGAGTCCGAGATTTGGTCAATGGGCCAGCCCGGCTTGTTACTTTGTAATAAAGTCTATTTGAATTCACAAGTTCCGGTATCTGAGAAATATGATTGAGCAAATATTTCCACAACAATATCTTCTGTATACTAAATCCTCCCTTGTCACAACACAGCTTATTACCTATTGGCTCAAACACATTAAGAAAAAAGGTAATTTGTTGAATATCTTTCTAACAAGGCACAGCTGTTAACTGAAATGTATTCCAGGTGACTACCTCATGAAGCTGGTTGAGAGAATGCCAAGAGTTTGCAAAGGGTGGCTACATTTAAGAATCTCAAATGTAAAATATATTTTGATTTGTTTTAACACTTTGTTTTCTTCCATGGAAGTGTGGAGGATTCTCTATCACAAGTCGAGCCAGCACCCCAGACCATCCAACAGTCCAACCAGGTCAGCGATGCCGTTTGTCCCTCCTGGACAAATATTTCCCTGCTGACCCTAAGACAGTCTAGGAGAGGAGTTGGGTTCCTATGAGGGGTTCATGGCTCTGTTCAGGGGGTCTCTGATTATCCACCGGAGGGCAGAGAGGAGGGCATTCTATTATGGTGCCACGTTGAAAGTCACTGAGTTCTTCAGTAAGGCCATTCTACTGCCAATGTTTGTCTATGGAGATCGCATGTGCTCAATTTTATACACCTGTCATTGGTGGGTGTGGCTGAAATAGCCGAATCCACTAATTTGAAGTGGTGTCCCTTACCTTTGTATAAACTTTATCTCCGCCAACAGCTCATTTTCAGTTTTCCCCTCCCCATTGAGACCATTCCCAGAAGTCCTAGAAAAATTATTGCTTGGGTAATTGCTGTTTGCTAAGAATTCATTTTTGTATTTTTAAACAATTTTCTTAATCGAAAACAAAGGTACTTAATTGTTACCCAGAAATGATTTGATATTGAGATAAAAACGAGTGCATTGGACCTTTTTAAAGCAGAAATCTGCAGGTTGTGGGTGACTTGAGAAGTCGGACGTTTATATACTTAGGTTGGAGTCATTAAAACTCATTTTTCAACCACTCCACAAATTTCTTGTTAACAAACTATAGTTTGGCAAGTCGGTTTGGACATCTAATTTGTTCATGACACAAGTCATTTTCCCCAAAATTGTTTACAACCTAACCACAAGTCTCAGCTCTGGCTTAAACTGTTATCAAGTGACAGTAGTGGACAATGTAGTCAAAAAAATACCTTGCTCCATATGACATGAGCAAATCAAAAGGTTTGTGGTACATGTCATTTACATGAAATACCTTGCAAGTTGGACTTCTCAACAAAACATCTTTAAATCATTGCAAATGATCATCATAAGGTTTCAAGAGCTGACCCATCCAAAAAAACATGTTCCTCTTTCAGAAAAATAGCCTTAATTTTGTAAAATAGAGGCATTTCAATGACTACTTCACCACATATGACCAAATCGAGACAAAATTCTGTACCATGGTACATTACCCATTTTTAACTGACAAAACATTTGTGTGCACTGAGACATTCAACTTGTCAGCAATCTCACGGCTTTCTTTCAGCTCATTGAGCCTTGACATCTTTCCTGGACCTATAGCTAGTCTATCCTGGCTGAACGTTTCCCAATTATATGCCATGTAATTTTGGTGTTTCTTGGCTAAGGTCATAGTGACATTCTTAAAACTCTTCCGTTGCTTTTTAAATAAATTGGGTTTTGCCTCGTAGCGCATACACCACGAGTGAAGAATGGGCCCAATATTCTTTATACAATGAGGATAATGTATCATGAAGTGGCATTTCAGTAACAGATTTCTATCAGGAAACAAATACTTGAAAAACCTATAATGTTCAGCAATTACGTGCTTCAGATAGATAGATAGTCATGCCCTCTGTTAGTATAGGAGAAAACACAATATTTACAATGTATAGTAGTAACAGAAGCAGCTCCCAGTATTTATCATCTTTCTGTACCAGATCACCAAATATCAATGGCAAATTACAGAGAAGACCCCAAGACTGATTAACATTTAGACCCAAATCATTGCTCCCATCATCCAATTTGACTGCAGGTGAACGATTCCTCCTCTGTGTAGCCATAGTTAAATTAATTAACTCTACCATACATATCTTTAGCAGTCACAAAGTTGGCTTGTATATACTGTAACACAAGTTTTCCTTCAAATTGTGCAACTACTTCTAAAATGTCATGCATTATAACAAGAGAAACATTTTTGTAGTATTGAAGAACTGCAGAGGGCTCAATAAGCAAGCATGCTTCACACTGTACACATGAGGTAGTGTTGGGTTTGACTGAATACTTTGACAATGGTCTGAGTGTATGTGTTTTGTTCATAAAGTCACTCTTGGGTCATACTCAGAACACAGTATGAAAATCTACTTTCTCAAGGGGGCAAAAATGGCAACAATAACTAGCACTAAATGATTCCACAAAACCGAACAGGTATTGTATACCAAGATTATCTCCAGTGCCATGAATACGACCACTGAAGAAGAGAACTTCAATACCTTCAGTCTCAACTTTCAAATCACTTACTATTGGCTCAAGAATGGAATCAAATTCATAAGGTTTTAAGGTCCTGGGTATGGAAGAGTGCACATATAAGTGATTATTTACCAAAATTGAATTCAACTTTGGGGGAAAATTTCTCAAAGTAAAATATATACCTCCCAACTTGTGAATACCCTTTTTTGATCCCAATGGATCAGCAGTCTCAAAGTTGTCATAAAAGAGTTGATTTTGCAATGCATTTTCTCTTTAGAAAAGAGGAGATGTCTCTTCATATATAGTCCAAATCCAAATCAAAGTAAACTCCATCTTTAAAATTGTGCCCTGAGTTAAACATGCCACTTGTGTTTGGGTTCTTAAATATTGACGACATGGCCTTGAATTGGAATGTAAGAAAATGTGTCAGTTATGACTATTTGATCATAAGTTCCAGTAGTTTTGTTTTTTCTATTGTCAAATCTAGCTCCAAGGACTTTCTCAACTGGTTGAACTGTTTGCCATTTTTGTATGAAATAAGCAGTTTCTTTTGATACCAAATTCAACAATGTGAAAGGATTTTCAATATCTTGACAGTTTCTGTGTCTTTTTGAAGAAATACTGTATATCGCTTTAGCTTGACCCTGTATCTCTTGAACTGCTCCTTCCATGGAAGATACAAAATTATTTACAGTTGTCTGACACCTGCAGCATGCAGTTGTGCAATAGCAGATGCACACATATCAAGTGTGTTCTTGTTAGATGTTGATACAACACAGTTACAACTACAATTTTGAAGGAAAATCAGCATTTTTTGGGGGCTGATTATCAATGGATGTATTAGCATCCAAGTTAGCATTTAACAAAATTTGAAATGCTTCCTAAAGCCTGAAAATGCACTAAATACACAACAACAATCCGCTTGACCACATTTTAGTCTAAGAGTTCTACCAGGGCACATTCCATGCATCAACTTGAAATGCCTCACGAGCAAGTTGGTACTTCCATGACTAACATGGCAAACAAAACACATCAATCATCATAACTTAACTTCCTATGGTATTGGGGGCAGCATTTTCACTTTTGGATAAATAGCGTGCCCAATTTCAACTTCCTGATACTCATGCCAAGAATATAAGATATGCATATTATAAGTAGATTTTGATAGAAAACACTCGGAAGTTTCTAAAACTGTTTGAAGCATGTCTGTGAGTATAACAGAGCTTATGTAGCAGGCAAAACCCTGAGGACTAACCGTTCAGATAATTTTTTTTTTGGTCTCTGTCTGTTCAGTGAGTTCTCATTGGGAAACGATATTTCATAGGAACTTGTTTTCAGTTCCTACCGCTTCCACTGGATGTCACCAGTCTTTGTAATTTGGTTGAGGTTATTAATTTGTGAAATGAAGAAGTACGGCCATCTAGGAACTGCGTAACACTGTTGAGAGTTGCGCAAGACTTGAAAAGTAGCTTGGTTTGTTGTCTTCCTTGTATTGAACACAGACCCGTCTTCAATTTGATCGATTATTAATGTTTAAAAATACCTAAAGTTGTATTACAAAAGTGGTTTGAAATGTTTTGGCAAAGTTTACAGGCAACTTTTGAGATATTTTGTAGTGACGTTGCGCAATTTGTAAGCAGTTTTTTTCTGGATCAAATGTGCCAAATAAATTGACATTTGGGATATATATGGACGGAATTAATCGAACAAAAAGACCAATTGTGATGTTTATGGGACATATTGGAGTGCCAACAAAAGAAGCTCGTCAAAGGTAAGGCATGTTTTATATTTCATTTCTGCGTTTTGTGTAGCGCATGCAGGGTTGACATATGCTACCCTCTTTGATTACTGTTGTGCTATCGTCAGATAATAGCTTCTTTCGCCGAAAAGCCTTTTTAAAATAAGACATGTTGGCTGGATTCACAAGTGCAGCTTTAATTTAGTATCTTACATGTGTGATTTAATGAAAGTTGGATTTTTATATCATTTTTATTTGAATTTGCCGCGCTGCATTTTCCCTGGCTTTGGCCAAGTGGGATGCAAGAGTCGCCTATACCATAAGAAGTTAATCAACATTAGTGCAGGGGTCTTGCTCTGAGCTCAGCAACCCTTGGAGTCTCCTTAACCTTCCCAATGTCTATGTTGTACACAGTTGTTTGTATGAAGGTGTACATGTTGCACAGCATTGTATTGAAAGCAGTACCACAAACAAAGTGAGCCTTGAAAAGCTCATCGAAGGCACCAAGAGCACTCGTTGACTTGCATGGCAAGGCTTGCTTATCCAGGATGATGAAGTAAGCATCATTAGTTCATCATAACGGCTGCAGCACTGTCCAATAATAAGAATGCCAGTACAAACCCTTTTGGAACATGCAGACATTTTGCCTGGTCTTTTGCCTGGTCCTTGTGATGGAGGAGGAATCAAATGGAGTAGGAGAAGAATGGAGGAAAGGTCATCGTCCCATCCTAAACAAAGAAGAGATCCTGATTAAAATGGTAAATTCCATCATCAGTGATATTAACATTTCAGAGTTATTTGAAATATAAATGATAAATTATGATCCTCTAACCATCAGCCATCATGTCAGCTCCCTCATCAACTGCAGATTCTGCCATCTGGATCAGCTCCTCTGCTTAGGGTCTTGCTTAGCATGATAATCTTTTGCTTGAATGTAGTTGCCCACGTCTCCAAAAACTTGGCTGATATACCCTGTTCAATCTGAAACAAATAAGATAAAGAACAAAACATTATTTCGTGCAAGTCAATTTCTTTCTCACAAAACATTCCACTTTAACCTCCAAAACAGAGTTTGAGTAAATCACCAGTATACACATTCATTTAACTACTTTGATGGAAGTGTTGTTTTTGTGTAAATTTACTGGTCAACCTGAATTGGCATCTAGAGATGAAATGCTATTTATACAACTTAAACTGTTCTTTAACAAAAGCCTTACCAAGCCCTTCATATCCAGAAAGTGTGGAAATTCAGTTAGTTTACATTTACTCGGTCATGGGTCATCTTCCTGTACTCAAAGGTCAATTTAATCTTCTGTTTGACTGTTTATTCATCAGAAACATAAGATAAATGGCCTCTCTG
Organism: Oncorhynchus kisutch; assembly: GCF_002021735.2. NCBI lineage: Eukaryota > Metazoa > Chordata > Actinopteri > Salmoniformes > Salmonidae > Oncorhynchus > Oncorhynchus kisutch. Next base: position 7,105,330 of record NC_034199.2, on the reverse strand, counting down.
CACTGGTCTTCACTCAGGGTAACTAAAGTGGATGGACTGGACTCCCTCTCAGCAGTTGGCCCTCGAGTATAGTTGAGTGGGCCGTTTCTCAGGTGAAGCCAAATTCCTATGAACAGTTTTGACTCTATACAAGAGCTATCCTTCTCCACTATTAGGGTCGTAATAATGTTCCTTAAGAAAATGAATGTGGTTACTAATCTTATAAGAAAAAACAAATAACCAAGTCCCATTTGCTCAGATACCATACGAGGCAAATTAAACACAGATGCCCTTTATTAGTTGTAATTTATACTTACATATCCATTTGCGGTGTAGGGATCCTTCAGGTATGGAAACAAGGAGACGATGCCTTGTGCCAACGTTTCTCTCACAATGCGCGGTGGTGATGTCCTGACAAGAACATAATGTTATGTTTAGGCAATCAGAATCTCCACAAGCAGCATTGGTCCCCAGTCAGCTAAATATCTGAAGTGATTTATGAAGCAGTATCATGCCCATCGAGTTTGATGGAAGACAAATCTTCTACCAGTAGCAGTGGATGGTCAGTAGTTGCCTAAACCAATTACGTGACTGAAATACTGATACAGAAGTTGTTTTTAACATTCAGCAGATATGGGGGCAAGTAATGCTCAACCATTTTCATTACGAATCTTTCCTGTTAACTTACCCGTGTGTCTCTGTCATCGCCGAAAACAAGAATGTTGATCATATTTTGGAGTATTCCTTGATGACAACCTCTCCAACAGGCTTTTTCTTCAGTATGCTCTCTATTAGCTGCAAAAAATAATATAAAAAAACAGCAGTGAAAAATCTATTTGATGGCAAGGGAATTGAAGAATATAAATGTAATTTTTTTTGCTTCATCATCTTTGACGCTTTTGAGGGGCTTCCATCCTCGCTCAAAAGGATTGTATCATCTGACTCATGGTCTGAACCACCCTTCACAGAACTGGCAGAGACAGGACTCATCAGGACTGTCCACAATCATCTCCTTTGTCTTGATCACGTTGAGGGACAGGTTATTATCCTGGCACCACACGGCCAGGTCTCATTTTTGTCGGTGACCTACCCCTGTTGTGTCGTCTGCAAACTTAATTATGGTTTTGGAGTCGTGCTTGGCCATGCAGTCATGAGTGAACAGGGAGTACAGGAGGGGACTGAGCATGCACCCCTGAGGGGCCCCGTGATGAGGATCAGCATGGCAGATGTGTTACCTACCCTCACCACCTGGGGCTGCCCATCAGGAAGTCCATTATCCAGTTGCAGAGGGAGGTGTTTAGTCCCAGGGTCCTTAGCTTAGTGATGAGCTTTGAGGGCACTATCGTGTTGAACACTGAGCTGTAGTCAGCTGGAGTCAATGAATAGCATCCTCACATAGGTGTTCCTTTTATCCAGGTGGGAAAGGGCAGTGTGGAGTGCAATCTAGATTGCATCATCTGTGGATCTGTTGGGGTGGTATGAAAAATTGGAGTGGGTCTAGTGTTTCTGGGATAATGGTGTTGATGTGAGCCATGACCAGCCTTTCAAAGAACTTCATGGCTACCTACGTGAGTGCTACAGATCGGTAGTCATTTAGGCAGGTTACCTTGGGCACAGGTCTGCTTGAAACATGTTGGTATTACAGACTCAGTCAGGGACAGGTTGAAAATGTCAGTGAAGACACTTGTCAGTTGGTCAGCGCATGCTTGGAGAGTACATGCCTGGTCATCCATCTGGCCCTGCGGCCTTATGAATGTTGATCTCTTTAAAGGTCTTACTCTTACAATGGCTACAGAGAGTGTGATCACACAGTCGTCCAGAACAGCTGGTGCTCTCATGCATGCTTCAGTGTTGCTTGCCTCGAATCGTGCATAGACGTCAATTTTCTCATCTGGTAGACTCGTGTCACTGGACAGCTCCTGGCTGTGCTTCCCTTTGTAGTCCATAATAGTTTGCAAGCCCTGCCACATCCGAAGAGCATCGGAGTCAGTGTAGTAGGATTCAATCTTACTCCTGTATTGACGCTTTGCCTGTTTGATGGTTCTTCGGAGGGCATGTCTCAGCCTCCAGTATTTATGCTGCAATAGTTTAAGTAGTTTATGGCTAGGGTCAGTTTGTTATATCTGGAGTACTTCTCCTGTCCTATTCGGTGTCCTGTGTGAATTTGTGTGTGCTCTCTCTCTCTCTCTTTCTCTCTCTCGGAGGACCTGAGCGCTAGGACCATGCCTCAGGACTACCTGACATGATGACTGCTTGCTGTCCCCAGTCCACCTGGCCGTGCTGCTGCTCCAGTTTCAACTGTTCTGCCTTATTATTATTATTGGACCATGCTGGTCATTTATGAACATTTGAACATCTTGGCCATGTTCTGTTATAATCTCCACCCGGCACAGCCAGAAGAGGACTGGCCAACCCACATAGCCTGGTTCCTCTCTAGGTTTCTTCCTAGGTTTTGGCCTTTCTAGGGAGTTTTTCCTAGCCACCGTGCTTCTACACCTGCATTGCTTGCTGTTTGGGGTTTTAGGCTGGTTTCTGTACAGCACTTTGAGATATCAGCTGATGTACGAAGGGCTATATAAATAAATTTGATTTGATTTCTTATGAGCATCTGGGTTAGAGTCCCACTCCTTGAAAGCGGCAGCTCTCCCAGCTCAGTGCGGATGTTGCCTGTAATCCATGGCAGAGAGAATAGAGTAGATGTCACGGGTCAAAATTTTGATTGATGACCCTATGTGAACTCTATGTGAACCCTATGTAGTGATGACGTGTGCATGTCTTCTGGTCAGGCAAGCCTGGTTAGGTGGGGGCTATGGGGTGAGTAAGGGTCCCTTTGACAGGCCGTTAATGATTGATGACCCAAGCCTGATAGACAAGCCTGGTTAGGTGGGGGCTATGGGGTGAGTAAGGGTCCCTTTGACAGGCCGTTAATGATTGATGACCCAAGCCTGATTTATGACCCTATGTAATGATTTATGACCCTATGTCATGTAGAAGGGTGCATGCCCTGGGTTGAGTAAGTGACCATGTGTCAGGTCAACCTGTTACTGTTTCTCACGGTTTGGGTTGGTTAAGGCCCCTTATAAAGCCGCTGAACAATACCTGTTTAAGAGTGCACAAGATCTTAAGAATAACCATGGAATTTGGGATCGGTACCAAAGCAGTGATGACTGTAACAACTGAAACAGGCCTTCGGGTTGCCCATAGAGAAAGGGCAAAGTATCAACCAGCAATATATGATGCGCCAAAAAAACGTTTTTTAAATGTGTATAGAACCCAAATACCGCCAGCACATGCTCTGACAGATCAAGTGCTGATGTCTAATGGCCAGCAGTGGGGGTATCGGTTTGATTACCTGGCCTGTAGAGTGACCCTCTATACGGTAGATGAAGGAGAAGAATATACAGACCAGACTGTAGGCTTGGAATATGGTGTTGAAGACTGGTCGGTTTTTCGCAAGGTTGTGTGTCCTGAACTGAGCCTTATCACCAAGGGGTATAGTGTGTTCACGGGCCACGAGACCCGTTGGGAAGGTACCCCGGACTCCTCAGGACAAATATTTCACAGGGTGAAAATACAAAGAAAGAATGGCCGACCGTGCGGCAGCGTGGAGTTCTATATCGGCACCGAGGCAATCCGAAACCACAAACTTAGGGGTGGTGGCCTGACTGGGGATACCCGACTGCGTCTGCTTATTCCTTTTAACAGTTGGGATGTACTGGAATTGAAAATGTTGCAACCGTTGGATGCTCTCTTTGTACAGAGCCAACAGCGTCAGAGCCTTGTTCATTTAAAGAAGTGCATAATATATACGAATCGTAAAGATTACGATGCAAAAGAGCCTCAAGAAGATACAGCGTCAGAAGAAAACTAAGTAAGCGGATGCTTTAACCCCGCCCCCCCAGATACCCAAGGGCCTTGTTCTACAATAAAAAGAAAAAAAGCAGACAGTTCTTCATTTCAGCATACACCATGGATCTCCAGACCATCTACGAGGAAGCCACTACGTCATGGGGGCCCGACACTAAAGACTCTATGCCACGAAGCCCTACACTCTACGCACCCCTGGCAAGACCCGTGACACCCCCGACATTTACCCAGCCTGAGGATGTGTTTGATGGGGTGGCCAGTACTGTTTTTGTGGATACAATCAAGGCCTCTGTAGCTACACTTTTAAACGTGGTGATTGGCGAATATATACGAGAAAAATGCATCGGCTGTGAGATCAATCATCCCAGCCAGCGTCGTCATCCTTGCCTCTACGACCCTCCTAGATACTACTTTTTCAATCATTTTGAGGAGCTGGTGAAAAGACTGTGGTCCTGCCGTTTTATACCAGCGCTGGTCATCGCCCTGGAGTCTATGGGTATTGCGCCGTCTATCCCTAGAGTTTACGGGGTAACCGAAGCCTTCCTACATGAACTGAAGGAGGCCCTCTTCATCCATGAGAAACTCAAAGAAATCCGACACACCCTGGTGGACGACAACAAATACAGGGAAGCTGTGATGGCTGATGTGATGCTTTTCTGGCTCAATAAATCCCAAGAGACCGAGTGACATTTTGTTTATTTAGAGCTATGGGTAACTATGTGTCTACGATGTTTGAGCGAATAAATACATTTTTTCTTTTGAGAGACCTTACAAATGTTATGCATCAGATTATTGAAAATAAAGTGAACAATGTAAAGTTCTACACAACCCACAATACAGGGGTTATTGTAGAGCGTGTGTTAAAAATGGAGCAAATCATGAAACATGTCCGACATACGGGCGAGAGTTTACAATGGTCACATATGGTATCAAGGCTTGTTGAGGATTCTGAAGAACTAGAAATAACTTTGGCTAAGATTTTACATTATTTGTTTGAACCACCCTTTAATGTGAATGTGTATCATATTTGTTGTTTATATACTTATATATCAGACGTGTGTGTTTTAAAAATTCAGCGAAACAAACCTGTAAATCTAAACAATATATACAGGGTGTTGCATGCTGTGATTGTTGAGAAAACGGGGACTTGTATCTTGCAACAAATCCTGAATTGTCTGTATACGTAATAATTGTTGCATTCTTAAAATAAAAATTCACAAACTGAAATGTTGTCGTTATATGAAAGTGGCTCATTACAGTTATTGTACCTCAGAGAGGCAAGAAGGATGGCTGAGCAGCTGTTGAAAAACATATATTATAATCCCTCTAACCCCGGGTCTTATGGGGGTAAAGAGCGTTTACAGAGAGCTATAGTCGAAGAAACAGGTAGTCTGTTAAGCGATGCTAAAGTGAATGAATGGTTATCAGAGCAAGATGCCTACACTCTACATAAACCTGTAAGAAAACATTTTCCAAGAAATAGAGTTTTTTCTACGCATCCATTATCCCAATTTCAGGCGGATCTATGTGACATGCAGTCCCTTGCCGATAAAAATGATGGAAATCGCTACATGCTAACGGTTATAGATATTTTCTCTAAATTAGCCTATGTAAGGGTGTTAAAAAATAAGAGCGGGGCAGAGGTGACCAGGGCCTTTGAATCGATCTTGAAGGCAGGAGGCGCCCCCAAGAAAGTGCAGACGGATGGCGGAAAAGAATTTTTTAATCAAACATTTCAGAAGCTAATGAATAAGTATAATATAGTACATTTTGCTACAGGCTCTGATTTGAAAGCTTCGGTTGTGGAACGCTTTAATAGGACTTTGAAAGAGCGGATGTGGCGCTATTTTACAGCTCACAACACCAACCGATATACAGACATAGTTCAGGATTTAGTAAACGGTTACAACCACAGCTACCATAAGACTATACGTATGAAGCCCTCGGAGGTCTCTTCGGAAAACTCTTTTCAAGTCTTTAAAAATATGTATGGTTTGTTCCCACTTCGCCGTAAGAAAAAAATGACTTTTAAATTCCTAGTGGGTGACTTGGTGCGTATATCAAAGTTGAGGGGTGTTTTCGACAAAAAATACGAACAAGGCTTTAGCTCGGAGTTGTTTACCGTTACCGAATGTCTGCCACGCATTCCGCCGGTCTACAAATTAAAAGATTATGACGGGGATCTTATAGAGGGATCTTTTTATGAGAAGGAATTACAGAAGGTCCAGTTGGGTAAAGACAAAGTCTTTCACGTGGAGGAGATTCTAGATCAGAAGAGAGAAAAGGGTAAAAAATGGTTGCTGGTCCGCTGGAAAAACTGGCCTCAAAAGTTCAACAGTTGGGTATTGGAGCAGGATGTGGTGGAGGCAACGGGGGTTAATTTAAACCCCTAGTCATGATAACTAGCGCATCATTCGCGTGTACACAGTTGGGCATCATGGAACACAGCGGCTTCTACCTGACTCTCCCCAGTAATGCGTCGGCACAGATATATCGTAATAATCAGAGTTCGAAGTATACAACCAATTTTCCAAAGCCTATAGAGTTATCAGAGGCTTGGGAAGTAGGTCTCAGCGAGATTACATACCCCCATAGTTGGTATAATATCAAAGCTAAGGACCGTGATTTTTATTGCAAAAGGTTCTCGGAACCTGCGAAACTTATTAAGCTTAAAAAAGGTTTCTATAGAACCGTCGACAGGATCGTCTCAGAGTTGAATGAACACCTAACCCTGAACAAGATGGAAATATTCCTATTCTACAATCCAATCCATAAAAGGATACAAATCTCAGGGCCTGCTAACGGAGGTATAAAGACCAGCGGTAATTTATCCTACATGTTGGGGATGGGTCCCAATAAATGGACGTATGTGAACGATAAATTATTCCCATTCCCTGCGGATATACATGCAGGCTTTTACAACATATTTGTCTATACCGACATCATAACCTATCAAAGGGTCGGAGACAGCTGTGTCCCCCTCCTGCGAACAGTTCATATAGACGGCAAGGATGGGGACATCGTCACTGTCAATTATGACAAGCCGCACTACGTACATGTCAGCAAGAACTATATTGAAAACATTCTGGTTGAGCTTAAAACGGATCAGAACGAAAACATTGAATTTACTTATGGTAAAACGATTGTAAAACTCCACTTTAGACCCACCAAAACCTCTCTACATATATAATAGCTGTATTATATTTATAAACATAATACAAATAAAAGGGTTATGGAGCTCCATCAGCTCGACCCTAACCGTTATGTTTCATACTATGTGGATCAAGTGGGTAATGGACTACCAGGATATCATGGAGCGCCGACAATGTATGGTTCGGGGATAGGAGGTATATTCCGTAACCTCTTCAGGATGGTTTTACCGTTTATGAAGAGAGGCTTCAGCATAGCCAAACCACATTTAAAATCAGCGGCTAAAAATATAGTAAGTGAGGTTGTAGCCAATGCTATGACCCGAAGGGCGTCACCAGAGGTGGAGCATCAAGAAGGCTCGGGGCTTATGATATTGTCTCGAAGGCCAAAAAAGAGACCTCCTGGTTTAAGGCGTAGACCTGCACCTAAAAAGCGTCGGTTAACTGTTAAAAGAACCTCAGTAAGTCAAAGACGGGGTAAAGTGAGGAGGTCTGTACCAAAACAGGCTAAAAGAATACTAGGAAGTATTTTCTAAAAGAATAAGTGACATGGCTCTTTTACATCGAATGTCCTCTGAAGCTATAAAGACAGAACTTGATCTTTTCACGGCACCGTTAACGCAGCATTCAATAGATAGATCCAGTTATGTGGAGATAGCCCCTCTCTCTGCTATTACCGATAACGGGCCTATCGAATTTTTCATACCAGGCCATGGTGACAACTATCTGGACCTCAACAACACCTTGGTGCATTTACGTCTAAAAGTGACCAAAAGAGATGGGTCTAATATTGCAGACGATGCCAAAGTGAGTCTCATTAATTACCCCTTGGCCACCATTTTCTCCCAAGTTGATGTGACTTTGGGTGAACGCCTAATCAGTCAAAGCAGCGCTACATACCCTTATAGAGCCATCATGGAGTGTTTACTAAACTACTCCGAAGACACTCTCAAAACCCAATTTAGCGCCGGGCTGTTTAGCAAGGATACTGCAGGAGCCTCTATGGAATCGACAGACCCTTCCACCGGTGCAAACAAAGGACTAGCGGCACGAGCTCGCTACTGCGCCGAATCTCGAGAGTTTCATTTGCTAGGCCCTATACACTCTGACATTTTCTTTCAAGAACGGTTACTCTTAAATTCGGTTGATTTAAGATTAAAATTAACCAGGGCCAAGGATGATTTTTGCCTGATGTCTCCCCAAGACGGGGATTTTAGTTTGAAAGTGTTGGGGGCAACCCTTTTTATTAAAAAAGTATCTGTATCTCCGGCCGTGCGCCTGGGTCACTCACATGCTTTGATGAAAGGAAATGCCCTTTACCCTCTCCAAAGAATTACCATGAAAACCTTTAGCATACCTGTGGGCAGTAGAATCTGCAGTCAAGAAAACCTATTTCTAGGCCCTTTACCTAGATATGTGGTTATAGGTCTGGTTGATCACGCCTCTAATACGGGAAGTTTAGATAAAAACCCCTTTAATTTTCAGCACTTCAATGCAGAGTATGTAGCGCTCTGTCAGGACGGACGTCAGGTTCCGGCGAAGGCTTTCCAACCACAATTTAATAACAACATATCTGTGCGAGAATTTTACAATCTATTCCTGGCTACAGGGCGACATCTAAAAGATCTCTCTTTACCTATTGACAGAAATGATTTTGCAGAGGGTTACACATTGTATGCTTTCAATTTATCACCTGATGATGACACCTCAGGAAATCTGTCTGTGGTGTCCCAAGGTAACCTCAGGCTGGAAATGCGTTTCCGTACACCTTTAACCTGTACAGTTAGCATGATTGTTTACGCATGCTCTGATTCAATCTTGGAAGTGAATGCCCGAAGACAGGTCTTAGTGGATTATTATTAAGGACCTTTGAACAAAGACATGAATACCCAAGAGTTGGACGGGCTCATGAGCCGCTTGATTGGAAAACAATTTTGTGGAGTGTTGGCTTGTGATGAATTACCTATGGAGATATGGTCTGAGAGGCCTGCAATGTTTATTGTCAATACCCATCCTAAACACATGCCTGGTGAACATTGGCTAGCTATGACATTAGAACAGGAAGGTGGACGAAAAATCTCAACTTTTTTTGATTCCTATGGCTTTCCCCCCGGTTTTTCACATTTCCCTAAATCTATTAAAGATTTTTTGACCCTAAACGGTAAAGATCTACTACAACATCAAACAAGTGCAAGATAACCTTTCCACTACATGCGGTCACCACTGTGTATTTTACCTGTGCCAAAGAGCCCGGGGAGTTTCTTTTGAAGATGTTATGTCTCTTTATAAGGATGATTTAAGAAGTAATGATAACCTTGTATCTTGTTTTGTTAGAAAATATCAAAAGTGTTCAAATGTGTGTCCTTTAAGAACGCGTAATCAAGGCGTATGCTCACGTCATATGTTTCAAGAATGCCACAAATGTTAACTTGCTTATTTTTCAAATAAAAAATTTATTGAATTTAATCATAGTCATTCAAAAGTCATTTTCAAAAGTCTAACCACGCCGAGAGATCGGGTTTAGGAAAAGGTCCTGAGACGTTCATGGGAGTAAATGAGTTAGCATCATCGCTTTCATATGGGGCCGGTGTCGTTGGGGCATCTTTAGGGGTGCTGTATCTCGTTGAAGGCTTTTGTTTTAAAGCTTGAATCTGTTGACGAAGCTTATGGTTGGGTACACCGGAGAGGGGGATGTTGAGGATTGCCAGGGCCTTAAGAAACTGACGCCAGCCGGGAGGCCTTCGGTCATCAGCAACCTTGTGGGCAGCCGTGGTACTTTTAAGCAAGTCCTGCATATGGGACCCCCTAACCACAGAGCCCTGAAGGATAAACTCTCCAGAGTCGTTCCAAGCAGCTATCCCCTTTGAGTCTTTTATCTTGTTCATAATGTATTTAACATTCTTCCTGTTACGTAAAGGCACATGTGTCAGTAGGTCATGCATAACTTTATCTTCAAATGGCATTTGAGCTTCACCCGACATATTATCGCCACTAGGTAAGATCGACGGTACAGGCCTTACAGGGGCATGGCTATCGTTAGGTTCGACATCTGTTAAAGGGTCCGGTAGGGAAAGGGTTAAATGGTTAGTCTCTCTCTCCCCTTGCTTTACCCGAGTCAAATACCTTTGCATTAGGTTTGTGTATTTTTGAATCTTCTCAAAGGACGCATTCCACTCACCCTGAACCAATTGAAAAAATTAAGGAGACAAAAGACAGCGATCAAACTCTTTGCCAATAAAAGGGCCAGTCTTCAAAAGAAAAGACATAGTATACAACAGTCTGGGGGTTTTCTTCTACCTTTACTCAGTATAGCCGTGCCCTTCATCACCAGCCTTATTGCGGCCAGACGTGGTGGTTGAACACGTGGGTGTGATGGCCACTAAAATGTACTTGGTGCCTCAACAAGAGTTGGATAGACTTAAAAAACAAATGCAGGGTCCTGAAGATATCAGACAAACAGCGGAAAATGATTTGGATACGGCCATGAAGGATGTTTTGAACCGAAAAGGATTGAACCCCTATGATAAGATTCAAAAATACACAAACCTAATGCAAAGGTATTTGACTCGGGTAAAGCAAGGGGAGAGAGAGACTAACCATTTAACCCTTTCCCTACCGGACCCTTTAACAGATGTCGAACCTAACGATAGCCATGCCCCTGTAAGGCCTGTACCGTCGATCTTACCTAGTGGCGATAATATGTCGGGTGAAGCTCAAATGCCATTTGAAGATAAAGTTATGCATGACCTACTGACACATGTGCCTTTACGTAACAGGAAGAATGTTAAATACATTATGAACAAGATAAAAGACTCAAAGGGGATAGCTGCTTGGAACGACTCTGGAGAGTTTATCCTTCAGGGCTCTGTGGTTAGGGGGTCCCATATGCAGGACTTGCTTAAAAGTACCACGGCTGCCCACAAGGTTGCTGATGACCGAAGGCCTCCCGGCTGGCGTCAGTTTCTTAAGGCCCTGGCAATCCTCAACATCCCCCTCTCCGGTGTACCCAACCATAAGCTTCGTCAACAGATTCAAGCTTTAAAACAAAAGCCTTCAACGAGATACAGCACCCCTAAAGATGCCCCAACGACACCGGCCCCATATGAAAGCGATGATGCTAACTCATTTACTCCCATGAACGTCTCAGGACCTTTTCCTAAACCCGATCTCTCGGCGTGGTTAGACTTTTGAAAATGACTTTTGAATGACTATGATTAAATTCAATAAATTTTTTATTTGAAAAATAAGCAAGTTAACATTTGTGGCATTCTTGAAACATATGACGTGAGCATACGCCTTGATTACGCGTTCTTAAAGGACACACATTTGAACACTTTTGATATTTTCTAACAAAACAAGATACAAGGTTATCATTACTTCTTAAATCATCCTTATAAAGAGACATAACATCTTCAAAAGAAACTCCCCGGGCTCTTTGGCACAGGTAAAATACACAGTGGTGACCGCATGTAGTGGAAAGGTTATCTTGCACTTGTTTGATGTTGTAGTAGATCTTTGTACCGTTTAGGGTCAAAAAATCTTTAATAGATTTAGGGAAATGTGAAAAACCGGGGGGAAAGCCATAGGAATCAAAAAAAGTTGAGATTTTTCGTCCACCTTCCTGTTCTAATGTCATAGCTAGCCAATGTTCACCAGGCATGTGTTTAGGATGGGTATTGACAATAAACATTGCAGGCCTCTCAGACCATATCTCCATAGGTAATTCATCACAAGCCAACACTCCACAAAATTGTTTTCCAATCAAGCGGCTCATGAGCCCGTCCAACTCTTGGGTATTCATGTCTTTGTTCAAAGGTCCTTAATAATAATCCACTAAGACCTGTCTTCGGGCATTCACTTCCAAGATTGAATCAGAGCATGCGTAAACAATCATGCTAACTGTACAGGTTAAAGGTGTACGGAAACGCATTTCCAGCCTGAGGTTACCTTGGGACACCACAGACAGATTTCCTGAGGTGTCATCATCAGGTGATAAATTGAAAGCATACAATGTGTAACCCTCTGCAAAATCATTTCTGTCAATAGGTAAAGAGAGATCTTTTAGATGTCGCCCTGTAGCCAGGAATAGATTGTAAAATTCTCGCACAGATATGTTGTTATTAAATTGTGGTTGGAAAGCCTTCGCCGGAACCTGACGTCCGTCCTGACAGAGCGCTACATACTCTGCATTGAAGTGCTGAAAATTAAAGGGGTTTTTATCTAAACTTCCCGTATTAGAGGCGTGATCAACCAGACCTATAACCACATATCTAGGTAAAGGGCCTAGAAATAGGTTTTCTTGACTGCAGATTCTACTGCCCACAGGTATGCTAAAGGTTTTCATGGTAATTCTTTGGAGAGGGTAAAGGGCATTTCCTTTCATCAAAGCATGTGAGTGACCCAGGCGCACGGCCGGAGATACAGATACTTTTTTAATAAAAAGGGTTGCCCCCAACACTTTCAAACTAAAATCCCCGTCTTGGGGAGACATCAGGCAAAAATCATCCTTGGCCCTGGTTAATTTTAATCTTAAATCAACCGAATTTAAGAGTAACCGTTCTTGAAAGAAAATGTCAGAGTGTATAGGGCCTAGCAAATGAAACTCTCGAGATTCGGCGCAGTAGCGAGCTCGTGCCGCTAGTCCTTTGTTTGCACCGGTGGAAGGGTCTGTCGATTCCATAGAGGCTCCTGCAGTATCCTTGCTAAACAGCCCGGCGCTAAATTGGGTTTTGAGAGTGTCTTCGGAGTAGTTTAGTAAACACTCCATGATGGCTCTATAAGGGTATGTAGCGCTGCTTTGACTGATTAGGCGTTCACCCAAAGTCACATCAACTTGGGAGAAAATGGTGGCCAAGGGGTAATTAATGAGACTCACTTTGGCATCGTCTGCAATATTAGACCCATCTCTTTTGGTCACTTTTAGACGTAAATGCACCAAGGTGTTGTTGAGGTCCAGATAGTTGTCACCATGGCCTGGTATGAAAAATTCGATAGGCCCGTTATCGGTAATAGCAGAGAGAGGGGCTATCTCCACATAACTGGATCTATCTATTGAATGCTGCGTTAACGGTGCCGTGAAAAGATCAAGTTCTGTCTTTATAGCTTCAGAGGACATTCGATGTAAAAGAGCCATGTCACTTATTCTTTTAGAAAATACTTCCTAGTATTCTTTTAGCCTGTTTTGGTACAGACCTCCTCACTTTACCCCGTCTTTGACTTACTGAGGTTCTTTTAACAGTTAACCGACGCTTTTTAGGTGCAGGTCTACGCCTTAAACCAGGAGGTCTCTTTTTTGGCCTTCGAGACAATATCATAAGCCCCGAGCCTTCTTGATGCTCCACCTCTGGTGACGCCCTTCGGGTCATAGCATTGGCTACAACCTCACTTACTATATTTTTAGCCGCTGATTTTAAATGTGGTTTGGCTATGCTGAAGCCTCTCTTCATAAACGGTAAAACCATCCTGAAGAGGTTACGGAATATACCTCCTATCCCCGAACCATACATTGTCGGCGCTCCATGATATCCTGGTAGTCCATTACCCACTTGATCCACATAGTATGAAACATAACGGTTAGGGTCGAGCTGATGGAGCTCCATAACCCTTTTATTTGTATTATGTTTATAAATATAATACAGCTATTATATATGTAGAGAGGTTTTGGTGGGTCTAAAGTGGAGTTTTACAATCGTTTTACCATAAGTAAATTCAATGTTTTCGTTCTGATCCGTTTTAAGCTCAACCAGAATGTTTTCAATATAGTTCTTGCTGACATGTACGTAGTGCGGCTTGTCATAATTGACAGTGACGATGTCCCCATCCTTGCCGTCTATATGAACTGTTCGCAGGAGGGGGACACAGCTGTCTCCGACCCTTTGATAGGTTATGATGTCGGTATAGACAAATATGTTGTAAAAGCCTGCATGTATATCCGCAGGGAATGGGAATAATTTATCGTTCACATACGTCCATTTATTGGGACCCATCCCCAACATGTAGGATAAATTACCGCTGGTCTTTATACCTCCGTTAGCAGGCCCTGAGATTTGTATCCTTTTATGGATTGGATTGTAGAATAGGAATATTTCCATCTTGTTCAGGGTTAGGTGTTCATTCAACTCTGAGACGATCCTGTCGACGGTTCTATAGAAACCTTTTTTAAGCTTAATAAGTTTCGCAGGTTCCGAGAACCTTTTGCAATAAAAATCACGGTCCTTAGCTTTGATATTATACCAACTATGGGGGTATGTAATCTCGCTGAGACCTACTTCCCAAGCCTCTGATAACTCTATAGGCTTTGGAAAATTGGTTGTATACTTCGAACTCTGATTATTACGATATATCTGTGCCGACGCATTACTGGGGAGAGTCAGGTAGAAGCCGCTGTGTTCCATGATGCCCAACTGTGTACACGCGAATGATGCGCTAGTTATCATGACTAGGGGTTTAAATTAACCCCCGTTGCCTCCACCACATCCTGCTCCAATACCCAACTGTTGAACTTTTGAGGCCAGTTTTTCCAGCGGACCAGCAACCATTTTTTACCCTTTTCTCTCTTCTGATCTAGAATCTCCTCCACGTGAAAGACTTTGTCTTTACCCAACTGGACCTTCTGTAATTCCTTCTCATAAAAAGATCCCTCTATAAGATCCCCGTCATAATCTTTTAATTTGTAGACCGGCGGAATGCGTGGCAGACATTCGGTAACGGTAAACAACTCCGAGCTAAAGCCTTGTTCGTATTTTTTGTCGAAAACACCCCTCAACTTTGATATACGCACCAAGTCACCCACTAGGAATTTAAAAGTCATTTTTTTCTTACGGCGAAGTGGGAACAAACCATACATGTTTTTAAAGACTTGAAAAGAGTTTTCCGAAGAGACCTCCGAGGGCTTCATACGTATAGTCTTATGGTAGCTGTGGTTGTAACCGTTTACTAAATCCTGAACTATGTCTGTATATCGGTTGGTGTTGTGAGCTGTAAAATAGCGCCACATCCGCTCTTTCAAAGTCCTATTAAAGCGTTCCACAACCGAAGCTTTCAAATCAGAGCCTGTAGCAAAATGTACTATATTATACTTATTCATTAGCTTCTGAAATGTTTGATTAAAAAATTCTTTTCCGCCATCCGTCTGCACTTTCTTGGGGGCGCCTCCTGCCTTCAAGATCGATTCAAAGGCCCTGGTCACCTCTGCCCCGCTCTTATTTTTTAACACCCTTACATAGGCTAATTTAGAGAAAATATCTATAACCGTTAGCATGTAGCGATTTCCATCATTTTTATCGGCAAGGGACTGCATGTCACATAGATCCGCCTGAAATTGGGATAATGGATGCGTAGAAAAAACTCTATTTCTTGGAAAATGTTTTCTTACAGGTTTATGTAGAGTGTAGGCATCTTGCTCTGATAACCATTCATTCACTTTAGCATCGCTTAACAGACTACCTGTTTCTTCGACTATAGCTCTCTGTAAACGCTCTTTACCCCCATAAGACCCGGGGTTAGAGGGATTATAATATATGTTTTTCAACAGCTGCTCAGCCATCCTTCTTGCCTCTCTGAGGTACAATAACTGTAATGAGCCACTTTCATATAACGACAACATTTCAGTTTGTGAATTTTTATTTTAAGAATGCAACAATTATTACGTATACAGACAATTCAGGATTTGTTGCAAGATACAAGTCCCCGTTTTCTCAACAATCACAGCATGCAACACCCTGTATATATTGTTTAGATTTACAGGTTTGTTTCGCTGAATTTTTAAAACACACACGTCTGATATATAAGTATATAAACAACAAATATGATACACATTCACATTAAAGGGTGGTTCAAACAAATAATGTAAAATCTTAGCCAAAGTTATTTCTAGTTCTTCAGAATCCTCAACAAGCCTTGATACCATATGTGACCATTGTAAACTCTCGCCCGTATGTCGGACATGTTTCATGATTTGCTCCATTTTTAACACACGCTCTACAATAACCCCTGTATTGTGGGTTGTGTAGAACTTTACATTGTTCACTTTATTTTCAATAATCTGATGCATAACATTTGTAAGGTCTCTCAAAAGAAAAAATGTATTTATTCGCTCAAACATCGTAGACACATAGTTACCCATAGCTCTAAATAAACAAAATGTCACTCGGTCTCTTGGGATTTATTGAGCCAGAAAAGCATCACATCAGCCATCACAGCTTCCCTGTATTTGTTGTCGTCCACCAGGGTGTGTCGGATTTCTTTGAGTTTCTCATGGATGAAGAGGGCCTCCTTCAGTTCATGTAGGAAGGCTTCGGTTACCCCGTAAACTCTAGGGATAGACGGCGCAATACCCATAGACTCCAGGGCGATGACCAGCGCTGGTATAAAACGGCAGGACCACAGTCTTTTCACCAGCTCCTCAAAATGATTGAAAAAGTAGTATCTAGGAGGGTCGTAGAGGCAAGGATGACGACGCTGGCTGGGATGATTGATCTCACAGCCGATGCATTTTTCTCGTATATATTCGCCAATCACCACGTTTAAAAGTGTAGCTACAGAGGCCTTGATTGTATCCACAAAAACAGTACTGGCCACCCCATCAAACACATCCTCAGGCTGGGTAAATGTCGGGGGTGTCACGGGTCTTGCCAGGGGTGCGTAGAGTGTAGGGCTTCGTGGCATAGAGTCTTTAGTGTCGGGCCCCCATGACGTAGTGGCTTCCTCGTAGATGGTCTGGAGATCCATGGTGTATGCTGAAATGAAGAACTGTCTGCTTTTTTTCTTTTTATTGTAGAACAAGGCCCTTGGGTATCTGGGGGGGCGGGGTTAAAGCATCCGCTTACTTAGTTTTCTTCTGACGCTGTATCTTCTTGAGGCTCTTTTGCATCGTAATCTTTACGATTCGTATATATTATGCACTTCTTTAAATGAACAAGGCTCTGACGCTGTTGGCTCTGTACAAAGAGAGCATCCAACGGTTGCAACATTTTCAATTCCAGTACATCCCAACTGTTAAAAGGAATAAGCAGACGCAGTCGGGTATCCCCAGTCAGGCCACCACCCCTAAGTTTGTGGTTTCGGATTGCCTCGGTGCCGATATAGAACTCCACGCTGCCGCACGGTCGGCCATTCTTTCTTTGTATTTTCACCCTGTGAAATATTTGTCCTGAGGAGTCCGGGGTACCTTCCCAACGGGTCTCGTGGCCCGTGAACACACTATACCCCTTGGTGATAAGGCTCAGTTCAGGACACACAACCTTGCGAAAAACCGACCAGTCTTCAACACCATATTCCAAGCCTACAGTCTGGTCTGTATATTCTTCTCCTTCATCTACCGTATAGAGGGTCACTCTACAGGCCAGGTAATCAAACCGATACCCCCACTGCTGGCCATTAGACATCAGCACTTGATCTGTCAGAGCATGTGCTGGCGGTATTTGGGTTCTATACACATTTAAAAAACGTTTTTTTGGCGCATCATATATTGCTGGTTGATACTTTGCCCTTTCTCTATGGGCAACCCGAAGGCCTGTTTCAGTTGTTACAGTCATCACTGCTTTGGTACCGATCCCAAATTCCATGGTTATTCTTAAGATCTTGTGCACTCTTAAACAGGTATTGTTCAGCGGCTTTATAAGGGGCCTTAACCAACCCAAACCGTGAGAAACAGTAACAGGTTGACCTGACACATGGTCACTTACTCAACCCAGGGCATGCACCCTTCTACATGACATAGGGTCATAAATCATTACATAGGGTCATAAATCAGGCTTGGGTCATCAATCATTAACGGCCTGTCAAAGGGACCCTTACTCACCCCATAGCCCCCACCTAACCAGGCTTGTCTATCAGGCTTGGGTCATCAATCATTAACGGCCTGTCAAAGGGACCCTTACTCACCCCATAGCCCCCACCTAACCAGGCTTGCCTGACCAGAAGACATGCACACGTCATCACTACATAGGGTTCACATAGAGTTCACATAGGGTCATCAATCAAAATTTTGACCCGTGACATCTACTCTATTCTCTCTCATGGCTTCTGGTTGGGGTATGTATGTACAGTCACTCTGGGGACGATGTCATCGATGCACTTATTAATGAAGTCAGTGACTGATGTGGTGCACTCTTCAATGCCATCGAAGAATCATGGAACATATTCCAGTCTGTGCTAGCAAAACAGTTCTGTAGCTTAGCATCTTCGTCATCTGACCACTTCTGTATTGAGTGAGTCACTGGATCTTCTTGATTTAGTTTAAGCTTGTAAGCAGGAATCAGCAGAATAGAGGTATGGTCAGATTTTCCAAGTAGAGGGCGAGGGAGAGCCTTGTACGCGTCTCTGTGTGTGGAATAAAGGTGGTCTAGAGTTTTCTTTTTGGTTGCACATGGTTGCACATGTAACATGAGAACTTGTTCTCAACTAGCCTACCTGGTTAAATAAAGGTGAAAAAAAACACACAAAAAAACATGCTGGTAGAAATGAGGTAAAACGGATTTAAGTTTCCCTGCTTTAAAGTCCCCTCCCACTAGGAGCACCACCTCTGCATGAGCATTTTATTGTTTGCTTATGGCCCTATACAGCTCGTTGAGTGCAATCAGTGGCGCCATTGGTTTGTGGTGGTAAATAAGACAGCTATGAAAAATATAGATAATCTCTCTTGGTAAATAGTGTGGTCTACAGCTTTTCATGAGATACTCTACCTCAGGCGAGCAAAACCTCGAGACTTCGTTAATATGAGATTTCGTGCACCAGCTGTTATTAAAAAATAGACACAGACCACGACTTGGTGAAACATAAGATATTACAGTTTTGAATGTCCCGTTGGTAGGATAGTCTTGATTGGAGCTCATTCAGTTTGCTATCCAATGATTGCACGTTGGCTAATAGGACTGATGGTAGAGGCAGATTACCCACTCAGCGTCGGATCCTTACAAGGCATCTCAACCTACGTCACTAATATATCTGTCTCTTCTTCATGCGGATGATGGGATTTGGGCCAAGTCCGGTGTCTGAAGTGAATCCTTTACGTCTGACTCGTTAAAGAAAAAATCTTTATCCAGCACGAAGTGATTGTTCGCTGTCCTGATATCCAGAAGATCTTTTCGGTCATAAGAGATGGTGGCAGAAATATTATGTACAAATAAGTTACAAATAACTTTTTAAAAAACACACACAATAGCACAATTGATTAGGAGCCCATAAAACGGCAGCCATTATTAGATCAGCAGCACAGTTGCTGTCCCCAACGCTCTGGATAACATAAAATCAGCATAACCCCAGCTCTGCTAGGGCAACTAAAATTGTCAGATTAAGCTGTTCTCTCATTTGTGTCTGGAAGTAGCTTGCAAGCTAGACAACCTTAGCCAGTTAGCTTGGGTGCTTGACTTCTTGTTGTTAGGTCAAAAGTCTTGGATCAACCCTTCTCCTCGGCCAGAGTGTCCAGTGTGCACTCTGAACGCGCCGAGAGTGAAACATTCTAAATTTATGAACTTATGAGCTGACAACGCTCTGAGTTTTACGAACGCCGAGAGCACACTCTGGTACTCCAGATGAAAGTTGGAGGGAGGAGTGGAAGGAGAGGAGAGGAGAGGAGAGGGAGAGGAGAGTGGAGGGAGGGGAACATGAAGATTAACAGAGGAAAGGGAGAGCACACCCGAGAGCGGAGCATACGTTTCCATGAAGTGCGTCTGCCCCAAGTCCCACCATTCACCCTTGTACCACACAGCCTGAGTCTAAAGTAACAGTGGCAGATGTTTTGGAGTTGTTTTTAAGTGGTAGGAGTCTGTTTGTTTGCTTTTCAAACTTGGTGTTTAACACCAACCTGTCCACCACCACATCTAATTCACTGAATTGTTGTCAAAGTAGGCTACTAATTTCTACATTTTGTGTCATGACATTTCTGTACCAAATCTTACAAAGAGACATTTTTTACATTTTTAAATAGTCTCTAAATAGTTGTACTCTGAGAGGACACATCCAGAGAGAAATGATGGTGAATTCATTAACTTGGCTTACATGGCTTGCCATCATCATTCCTCAAACGATGTTGTCAGACTGATCTCCTTTTGAGGCTTATTGCCAAAATAATTTGCCTGACAACCTCGGCCACTGGCAGAACTTGACCCATGGAAGGCCACTGAGTACAGGAAGTTTTTGCTCTTCACGGGTCCCATAGTATTGAAGGATGTTGTTTCTAAAAAGGTCTCATCACTTTGCCCCTCAGTGTAGCCATGTCAATTTTGCTAGATTCAGATTATGACAGGTTTTGCCGAACAGATGCTAATACACTTTGTTGAGACAAGAAAGTGTCTATGGTGATACATTTACAGTGTACAATGTACATTCTCTCACTCAATTGGCAGACGTTGCATTTCACAACTGGTCACTCAATGGCCTTAATTGCTTTTAGCTTGAGTACCATCTGCAGTGGCTTAAAAGTGCCATCAAAAGCCCACATAATCCATTGGTACAAGTGACAAGGTGACTGTCTGAATCAAGCCAAGTGAGGCTTACTGCCAAAAACATCCAACCACACTGTCACTCGGGTGGGAAAGTCTATGTTTTCTATTTCTTTGTTTTTGGCCGTGTGTGTGTGTGTGTGTGTGTGTGTGTGTGTATGTATGTGTGTGTGGTTCCCAATCAGAGGCAGCTGTTTATCATTGTCTCTGATTGGGGATCATATATAAGTTGTCATTTTCCTTTTGGGTTTTGTGGGGTCTTGTTTTCTGTTTAGTGTCTGTACCAGACAGAAATGTTTGCGGTCACGTTTGTTATTTTGTTTCAGTGTTTTTGAAAATAAATATCATGAACACTTTCCACGCTGTGCTTTGGTCCACTCCTTTCGTCGGGAGCCGTTACACATACATCAAGAATAACATGCAAGATGGTTGCTTTCTCCTGTAGGACAAATATGCATTCATCAAAGAAAAAAGAGCAGATGGAAACATTTTCTATGATGTCAGTCACCATATTCAAACTAACATCTCAAATATCGGCAAATGTAAAGTAAATTACTTCTTCCCGAAGACCTCATCAGCAAGGCTGCCCTATGATAGGTAAATACATAGTGATCCCTCTGTTGATCACTTTTGCCAAGTAAGATCAGATCTATTGTAATAGTTTTGTATGTCTATTTCCCCATGTTCTAATCGCAGAGGATGTGGGCCTGAGCAGTGTGGATGGAAAATGAGAAGGATGTAGGTGTTATTCAAGAGCATTGGATCAAAGACCAAACTGTGTGGTGGCCCCCAAATAAATATGACAAAGCAATATAGGATATGTCCACACCATCTCTTAAATGAAAGTCATTTCAGCTATTGAGGATAAAACTGACATCAGGTAAATAGTGGATGCATTATACTTGAAAATGCAATAAGTAAAAACTGCTGGTTGTTAAAAATCAAAACAGCAATGTGAAGACATCAAAATCACTGAAGCCAGTGAAGAAGAGGTCTCCAAGAGGAACCAAAATAACTACATTCAAATCATTTATAACTGGTATGTTTAAACACACATTTACATTTTGTGTCCATTCAATTTGCTTGGCATGGTTTGTATTCTGTATATTTTTGTGTATTTAGAATTGCATGAGGAATGTAATCTCCCACCTCCAGCCACTACTGTCTCCAAGTTATGTAAGTATGGTAGCCTGCAATGCTGATTACTAATCAACCCCTTGTCCCTGAACCCTAACCACTGAACAAACCACCTTTCCTTTTGATAGACTGGGGGGGCCTTTTACCGTATTACTTTATTGATCCTTTCAAATCTACAAGCTTAGCCTCAACCCAGATGGAATCACTCCAAGTTTCACCATTGTTAGTGCAGTGAAACAAATGTGAAACTGAGCTGAAATCTGTCTGGATTTCCAGGCTAAGGGGTAATCGTTTGGGAGAATTTTGGTTTAAAGTTTAAGTCTTCTTTCACTTCAATAAAAATTTAACACATGACACATGTGTGTCGAAAAGGTCTGGATGTTATTTTACACTATTTTCAGGCAAAGGTCTCCCTAAGCCCCCACCAAAATATGCCCCAAATCACTAGAAAACTGTTACTGCTACCAAGAAGCAAAAGACTAAAACAGGCCACCAAGTAATGACAGTGAGGACGACCCTTCACAAAGTAAGCCAAATCCTTGTTCTTTATCCTTTTATTTGAGAAAGGTTTTCAATTTGTAAAAGCAATTTGCATGATGTTGTCCAATATTTTATTGCATAGAATCATCTTGGTCTCTCAAATGGCTTAAAACCTTTTGTGACTAGGGGGCAGTATTTTCATTTTTGGAAAAATAACGTTCCCATAGTAAAGGGGATATTTTGTCAGGACAAGATGCTAGAATATGCATATAATTGACAGTTTAGGATAGAAAACACTAAAGTTTCCAAAACTGTAAAAATATTGTCTGAGTATAACAGAACTGATGTTGCAGGCGAAAGCCTGAGAAAAATCCAAACATGAAGGGACTCTTATTTAGAAGGCTCTGGGTCCCTATTGAGCAGTGAATGAGATATCAACCAGATTCCTTTTTCTATGGCTTCCCTAATGTGTCTAGTGTCACAATAAATAGTTTCAGGCTTTTATTTTGAAAAATTAGCCTGAACATTGCGTCAGTGGTCAGCTAAAGTCTCTCAGTGTTTGGTGCGTAAAGGACAAATGCGGCCATTGTTTCTCTCTATCCTACTAAGAAGCCACCAGTCCCGGTTGATATTATCGAATAGATATTTGAAAAACACCTTGAGGATTGATTATAAACCACGTTTGCCATGTTTCTGTAGATTATTATGGAGCTAATTTTGAATATTTTTCGTGACTGCAATTTCCGGGCGATTTCTCAGCCAAACATGAAGAACAAACGGAGCTATTTCGCCTACAAAAATAATATTTTTGGAAAAAAGGAACATTGGCTATCTAACTGGGAGCCTCGTGGGTGAAAATATCCGAAGCTCATCAGGGGTAAACGATTTAATTTGATTGCTTTTCTGATTTCCGTGACCAAGTTACCTGCTGCTAGCTGGACAAAATGCTATGCTAGGCTATCGATAAAATTACACAAATGCTTGTCTAGCTTTGGCTGTAAAGCATATTTTGAAAATCTGAGATGACAGGGTGACTAACAAAAGGCTAAGCTGTGTCTCAATATATTTCACTTGTGATTTTCATCAATAGGAATATTTTCTAGGAATATTTATGTCCGTTGCGTTATGTCAGTCGATGATTACACTCCCTCATGGGGAGTTACTAGAGATTAACCCTGGAGCACGAGGGCTCGAGGTCTTCTTCTGCCTTCTAAATTGAGGGATCCTCCTCATCAAATCACTGCCAAGGATCAGATCCTTTTCCTGTTACAGATGCAAGTATGAAACTCTCCATTTAGAATGTTGGTTTAAAGTTTGGTAGAAATTATTTTCTGTTTAGGGTGTCTTACAAATGTGTTGCATGTGTTATTTTTTTTAGGCCTACCCAAGCCCCCACTAAAAGTCTGCTCCGAAGTTCCAGAAAACCTGTGCCAGTGCCACTAAGAAGTTAAAGGCCTTAGCCCAGCAAGCCGCCAAGTATTGGTGGTGAGGGGAAATGGCAAACTAAAACACCATGTATGCCACCAAGTGTGGGGATGGGGAAATGGCAAACTAAAACATAGCCTAATCCACCATGTGATCATTGTGAGTAGGACGCTTCACATCGTAAGCCAACCCCTTATTCTCTTTCATGATCAATGTATTTGGTAAAGGTATTCTAATTGTACCCGAGGTCTCATTCTGCCTCTTCAGATGAGAGACCCCCTAAAAGTGTTCAGACACTTTTCCTATGCCAGAAGCAAATATAACAATTATTTTTAAACCATTTTAATGGTATTGAAATTAGGCTGTGAATAAATGTTAAAGTACTTTGTTTCAGAATTTCAAAAAAGAGATATACACTATATATACAAGAGTATGTGGACACCCCTTCAAATTAGTGGATTTGGCTATTTCAGCAACACCCGTTGCTGGCAGGTGTATAAAATTGAGCACACAGCCATGCAATCTCCATTGTGAAACATTGGCAGTAGAATGGCCTTACTGAATAGCTCAGTGACTTTCAATGTGGCACCGTCATAGGATGCCATCTTTCCAACAAGTCAGTTTGACAAATTTCTGCCCTGCTCGAGCTTCCCCGGTCAACTGTAAGTGCTGTTAATGTGAAGTGAAAACATCTAGGAGCAACAACAGTTCAGCTACGAAGTGGTAGGCCACACAAACTCACAGAACGGGACTGCCGAGTGCCGAGCAGGTAAATATCATCTGCAACACTCACTACCAAGTTCCAAACTGCCTCTGGAAGCAACATCAGGACTAGAACTGTTTATCGGGAGCTTCATGAAAAGGGTTTCCATACAAGCCTAAGATCACCATGCGCAATGCCAAGCGTTGTGGTGTAAAGCTTGCCGCCATTGGACTCTGGAGCAGTGGAAATGCATTTTCTGGAGTGAGGAATCACACTTCACCATCTGGCAGTCCAGTGGACGAATTTAGGTTTGGCTTATGCCAGGAGAATGCTACCTGCCTGAATGCATAGTGGCAACTCTAAAATTTGGTGGTGGAGGAATAATGGTCTGGGGATGGTTAGGGCCAGGCCCTTAGTGCCCGTGAAGGGACATCGTACAGCATACAATGACATTCTAGATGATGCTGTGCTTCCAACTTTGTGGCAACAGTTTGAAGAAGGCCCTTCCTGTTTCAGCATGACAATGCCCCCTTGCACAAAGCGAGGTCCATACAGAAATTGTTTGACGAGATCGGTGTGGAAGAACTTGACTGGCCTGCACAGAGCCCTCAACCCCATGAAACACCTTTGGGATTAATTGGGGCACCGACTACAAGCCAGGCCTATCCGCCTAATACTAATACTTTTGGTCATGTAGTGTAGATAAACGTTAAGATACCAAACTATCCCTTTAAGAAGATTCACCCGTGGGTATACACTAAAATTCCTTGATTTTCCATGATTGCATCAATTAATCTAATCAATTTCCTGACTTTCCCTGTCTGAAATTCACATTTAATTCTATGACATTCCAGAAATTCTCTGACATTTGGCAATCCTAATTTAATCAAAATAAAAATGCTAACTTGATAAGCAAATAAAAGCCTATAATGGTTATTCAATAATATAATTATTACCTATCAATTGTAATGGCTCTGCTATGAGGATCCGAAAGATCAGGTTACAGTGGATCAGCTCTACAGAGATTTCTTCCTCCTGCAGAGGTGGAGAGGGATGACGGTGGGGGTTTTATGACACCTCACGCCCATCGTAATTTGTAAGGCAACAGACGATTTATTTCTGCTCTAGAGTGGGTGACTGGAATGTCATTGTGCCTTATGAAGAGTTTACAGCCCAAAACTAGAACATCAAATAAATAGACTCTGGGACAATATGTTTCATCCTCCAAATGCTGTTAATAATAAGAGGTGGAATGTGTAAGATCAATGTCTAATTTTGTGATGTAATTAAAAGTTAACCCCTACTTTGTGCAATTTCTGCCTGAAGTCATACCCAAATCTCACAGCCTATAGCTCAGGCACAGAACCAAGGATATGCATATTCTTGGTACCATTTGAAAGAAAACACTCTGAAGTTTGTGTACATGTGAATTGAATGTAGGAGAATATAACACAATAGATCTGGTTTAGATAAAACAATGAAAAAACATACGTTTTTTAAAATGTTTGTATCGTCTTTAAAATGAACGAGATAAAACAAACATTCAGATAGGATGATGGGGACAATTTCAGTGAAAAACATAAGAGGGCAACAGTACTTGTGCAAAGTTTCAGAATGATAACTTCCAAAATGAGTGTGCTACATGATATTTATCGTGAAGTCACCCAGGTGTCCCACACAAGTATCCCAAATGTACCCAAGTGGCCGAATTGGTGAAGGTATACATTTTGAAACAAATAGCTATATACAAAATACCAAAATGGTATTCTAACCCCCCCCCCCCCCCCAAAAGAGGAAAAATGGGGGGAAAAAATATATGAAAAAAAATATATATATACATTTACAAAATAACATGGGTAACTATTTACACACTTTCAATATTTGGAAGACCCTCAGTCCTCTATCAAATCTATTTATATAGCCCCCAGCCTAAAACCCCAAACAACAAGCAATGCAGGTGTAGAAGCACGGTGGCTAGGAAAAACTCCCTAGAAAGGCCAAAACCTAGGAAGAAACCTAGAGAGGAACCAGGCTATGTGGGGTGACCAGTCCTCTTCTGGTTGTGCCGGGTGGAGATCACAGTGGTTGTAGAGGGTGCAACAGGACAGCACCTCAAGAGTAAAAATGAACAGTTTAGGGTTCCATATCCGCAGGCAGAACAGTTGAAACTGGAACAGCGACAAGGCCAGGTGGACTGGGGACAGCAAGGAGTCATCATGCCAGGTAGTCCTGACGCATGGTCCTAGGGCTCAGGTCCTCCGAAAGAGAGAATTAAGAGAGAGTTATGTTATGGCTGCGATCCCCGTACAGGGACCAACATCAGGGGAAATTTCAGAGTGACAACTAAAAATACAACTTCGTAACATTAAACATTCTTGAAAATGCAAGTGTCTTACACCCTTCAAAAGATTAGAATCTTGGTAATCAAACTACATTTTCCAATTTAAAATAGCTATTACAGAGAACAAATCCCATGCTTTTGTTTGAGAAGAGCAATCAAGAACAGAAACATTTTCCACCATGACAGTTTTTACACATTCACATCTGAAGGCAAAACTATGACTTACATTCTGATATCTTGCTCTTATTTCTCTTCCTGAGTGTCCCATTGATCAAATGAAGTGCCGTTTTCTTTGATAAAATCCATTTTTATAGCCTAAATCAAAACATTTTGTAAACGGTTTGTGCCGTGAATTCCATCTATCAATTTTTTACGGAGCATTCGGCATGATTCCCCCCTGTAAAACAATCGTTTATCTAGTCATGGTGGGTTTCAGTGCATTCCTCTGGATGTTTGCAACACAGCCAAACGTCATTGGT
Source organism: Oncorhynchus kisutch (assembly GCF_002021735.2). Classification (NCBI taxonomy): domain Eukaryota; kingdom Metazoa; phylum Chordata; class Actinopteri; order Salmoniformes; family Salmonidae; genus Oncorhynchus; species Oncorhynchus kisutch. The sequence continues at coordinate 7,078,328 of NC_034199.2, read as the reverse complement.
TTCTTTGTGGGGAGTATTGACTGAAGTGAGCTGATTTGAAGACAACGATAAATGACTGCCTTACGCACCAATAATTTTAGCGAAGCTTCATTGATTGACAATATTTCTGCCCAATGACCATCTTCTTGAAATCTAGCTGGGTAGATAGCCAATGAGCTGAGGTAAATGCCCGTATGTAATGGTTTGGGGTTGGACCACAATTCCTTGTTTGTAATCGCACGCGCAGGGAACTCCATTCTCACCTTGACGATCAGAGGAGTTGCTGTAAGGCTTTTTACGCGCAGCTGTATTTCGGAAAGTTGTAGTTTCAACGATTTCATTGAAGATATCATGGCGTGTAAATCATGTAAAGCTAAGTCAAAGTCTAAAGTGAAAGTGAGAGCGAATTTTTTTATTTTATTTAATTTTTTTGAGGAATCTTGGAGTGTTATGATTCAAACGAACTGAGGAGCTGTTTCTGCAAGGACAGGACGTAATTCTGGACGGGTAAGTGCTAATGCCGTTTTATGAAATATAAATATATATATTATATATTTAAAAAATCCAAATGAAATGTGTCGTTTGTGTGTGTTGGTTTGTTTGTGTGTGTGTGTATGTATGTATGTGTGTATATATATATATATATATATAACAATGGCCGGAGTTGAATGGAACAGCACTTCACCTTAGTGACTGTTCCCTCTGCTCTATACAATACATATCTGTTTATTTTATGTGATGATAAAAGGCTCAAACAATACAAATATTTGTTTTATGTTTTCTTTCACAGTGATAGCGACTCCGACTGGGAGCCCCCAGTGCCAAGCTGCCCGCTCTACCTGTGCCCCCAGTGGTGTTCATATGCCACAGTTCATTACTGCAGGCATGACTGTGCCTCAGGGCCAAAAGGGCACAGCATGGAGGCGTTGTTGTGTTCTGTGTCGCATGAAATGCACCACTTGTTCAGTTTTCCTCTGCTTTACATCAGAAAAAGACTGCTATGGGACATGGCACAAGCAGCAAAATATTATGACGAGGACTTCCAAGGGGTGTACTGTTTAGTTTTTTGTATTTTTGCAAAAAAAAAAATTGTGTGTGTTAGAATTGCTTTTTGATGTGTTGTATATAGTTATTTGCACTGCTGTATATAGTTATAGGTCATTTCACCAATTCGGCCACTTGGGTACATTTGGGCAACTTGTGTGGGACACCTGGGTGACTTCATGCTAAATGTCATGTAGCTCACCCATTCCTGAAGTTATCAGTCTGAAACTTTGCACACCTACAGTTGCCCTCTTGTCTTATCCATCACAATTATCTCCAGCATCCTATCTGACTGTGTGGCTATTCTAGTACATGTGAAAGATGATGCTACAACAATAAAAAACAGAAAACGTATGCTCTTTCTCTTTTCTTCCACCAGATTTACTGTGTTATATTCTCCTACATTCAATTAACATTTCCACACACTTCAGAATGTTTCCATTCAAATGATACCAAGAATATGCATATCCTTGCCTCTGGGGCTGAGCTACAGGCAGTTAGATTTGGGTATGTCTTCAGGCGGAATTTGAGAACAAAGGGATGCAGCCATAACCGGTTAAATTCACACAGGACACTGGATAAGACTCCATTCGGAGTCAGTGTCACTGTGAAAGACTGTTCAGTTAGAATAGTTTCACATATGAGCCCTGTATCAACAGGTATAATAAACAGATATATATAGAGAGAGTTGAAGGTTGAATATATTATTACCTGCTAGATCTACTGTCTCTTTTATATTATGACATTTCAGCTAGATCTACTGTCTTTATATTACAACAGACCAGCTGTATCTACTGTCTCCATTTCACTTTGGCCATTGATGTGGTCCTGCCCACTCCTCAACAGCCTCAAATAGGCTATTTCATGTGGGTTGGGGTGGGGCGGCAGACACACGCATCTCACATTTCATGACATTACATGTTTATATATTGCTTCTAAAATGTTTTAAAAAATCACATATTTTATATTCATTTCAAACAAGGGCATTAGCATGATAGGAACTTAGCAGTCCAAAACGATGTCCTCTCCCGTTCAAAAAATATTCCTCCACAATCACTAAATGAAGCGTTCTACAACAATCTCTGTCTCACCTTCCCAATCAATTTATTCTAAAATTGTGTGTACATCTGTATATCTAGACTTAGATTTAGCTTTCCCTGACTTAGTCACCATAATGATTGATATATAAACAGCTGACTCTGCGCGTTCACCAAACAATGCAGTGCGTAATATGTGCTTCTCCTTCCAGGATGAAACTTCAATATCGAATGACTCTCGTTACGCTGGAGCTTACTACGTGGGTTGGTCTTGCAACACATAAAAATGCCGTATTGCCGTTTAGCTCAGCTCATTGGCTATCTACCCAGCTAGATTTCAAGACGATCAGTGGTCATTGGGTTAAAAGACAGTCAATCAATGAAACAGCGGGCAAATCATTGGTGCACAATGATGTCATGACTTGTCTTCAAATCGGTTTCTTTCAGTCAATACGACATGGCCCATCACGTTTGATTTTGTTACAAACAAACCAGTTGATTCCAGTGAAACCAAACATGACTGGAAAAGTCACGTTCTGTGTGGGTTATTTATCTGGAATGAGATGGAATTCACGACACAAGCGGTTCACAAAATGTTTCGTGTTAGGCTATAAAAATTGATTTTAACAAACAAAAGATCATTCATTGTGTAACAATGAGCATTGGAATTGCAAACAGACGAAGATTGTCCAAGGTAAACAATTTATTTGAACCTTTTGTAACTTGGGGGCAGTATTTTCATTTTTGGATTAAAAAAACGTTCCCGTTTTAAACAAGATATTTTGTCACGAAAAGATGCTCGACTATGCATATAATTCAAATCAAATCAAATCAAATGTATTTATATAGCCCTTCGTACATCAACTGATATCTCAAAGTGCTGTTCAGAAACCCAGCCTAAAACCCCAAACAGCAAGCAATGCAGGTGTAGAAGCACAGTGGCTAGAAAAAAATCCCTAGAAAGGCCAAAACCTAGGAAGAAACCTAGAGAGGAACCAGGCTATGTAGGGTGGCCAGATTAGGGTGGAGATTATAACAGAACATGGCCAAGATGTTCAAATGTTCATAAATGACCAGCATGGTCCAATAATAATAAGGCAGAACAGTTGAAACTGGAGCAGCAGCACTGCCAGGTGGACTGGGGACAGCAAGCAGTCATCATGTCAGGTAGTCCTGAGGCATGGTCCTAGCGCTCAGGTCCTCCGAGAGAGAGAAAGAAAGAGAGAATTAGAGAGAGCACACTTAAATTTACACAGGACACCGAATAGGACAGGAGAAGTACTCCATATATAACAAACTGACCCTAGCCCCCAGACACATAAACTACTGCAGCATAAATACTGGAGGCTGAGACAGGAGGGGTCAGGAGACACCGTGGCCCCATCCGAGGACACCCCCGGACAGGGCCAAACAGGAAGGATTTAACCCCACCCACTTTGTCAAAGCACAGCCCCCACACCACTAGAGGGATGTCTTCAACCACCAACCTACCATCCTGAAACAAGGCCGAGTATAGCCCACAAAGATCTCCGCCACGGCACAACCCAAGGCGGGGCGCCAACCCAGACAGGAATATCACATCAGTGACTCAACCCACTCAAGTGACGCACCCCTCCTAGGGACAGTAGGAAAGAGCCCCAGTAAGCCAGTGACTCAGTAAGCCAGCCCCTGTAATAGGGTTAGAGCCAGAGAATCCCAGTGGAAAGAGGGGAACTGGCCAGGCAGAGACAGCAAGGGCGGTTCGTTGCTCCAGAGCCTTTCCGTTCACCTTCCCACTCCTGGGCCAGACTACACTCAATCATATGACCCACTGAAGAGATGAGTCTTCAGCAAAGACTTAAAGGTTGAGACGGTCTCTTACATGGGTAGGCAGACCATTCCATAAAAATGGAGCTCTATAGGAGAAAGCCCTGCCTCCAGCTGTTTGCTTAGAAATTCTAGGGACAATTAGGAGGTCTTGTGACCTCAGCCCTTGCCTTGACAGGAAGCCAGGAGGCTAGCACTGGAGTAATATGATTTTTTAAAATTGGTTCTAGTCAGGATTCTAGCAGCCGTATTTAGCACTAACTGAAGTTTATTTAGTGCTTTATCCAGGTAGCCGGAAAGTAGAGCATTGCAGTAGTCTAACCTAGAAGTGACAGCTTCTATATAATTGACAGCTTTGGATAGAAAACACTCTGATGTTTCCAAAACTGCAAAGATATTGTCTGTGAGTGCAACAGAACTGATGTTACAGGCAAAATCCAATCAGGAAGTGCCGCATTTTTTAAAATCGCCTGTGAATGAGCTACGAAAGAGCTTACGTTTTCTACGTATTCCCCAAGGTGTCGACAGGATTCTGACGTCTTTTTACACATTTATGTTGAAAAGTAGCCGTAAGGGACCACATTTAGCAAGTGGTCACATGATGGCTCCCGCAGAAAATCTTGCGTAAAGTACACAAGTAGCCATTTTTCCAATCGCTTCTTATAAGAAACCAATTGTCCCGACGGATATATTATCGAATTGTTATGTGAAAAACACCTTGAGGATTGATTCTATACAACGTTTGCCATGTTTCTGTCGATATTATGGAGCTAATTTGGAAAAAAAGTTTGGCGTTGAAGTGACCGCATTTTCCGGTCGATTTCTCAGCCAAACGTGACAAACAAACGGGAGCTATTTCGCCTACAAAAATAATATTTTGGGAAAAAAGGAACATTTGCTATCTAACTGGGAGTCTCCTGAGTGAAAACATCTGAAGTTCTTCAAATGTAAATGATTTAATTTGATTGCTTTTCTTATTTTCGTGAAAATGTTGCATGCTGCCAGCAGAGCCTTGCATAGCATTATGCCATGATAAACTTACACAAATGCTTGTCTAGCGTTGGCTGTAAAGCATATTTAGAAAATCTGAGATGACAGTGTGATTAACAGAAGGCTAAGCTGTGTCTCAATATATTTCATTTGTGATTTTCATGAATAGGAAGATTTTGTAGGAAGATTTATGCCCGCTGTGTTATGCTAAGGTGAGGTTATGATTACGCTCCCGGATCCAGGTTTGATAGTCGCAAGAAGTTAATGCAGTTTGTGATTATGTTACGCCTGTGCTGGTTAAAAAACTTTTTTTTTATGGGGCTCTATGCTCAGATAATCACATCGTATTCTTTCACAGTAAATCCTTTTTTAAATCTGACAATGCAGTTGGATTAGCAAGATTCTAGGCTTTCGATACATGTGAGACACTTCTATTTTCATGAGTGTTTAATATGACTATTTATGTAGCGATCACCGTATGTTGTGGAATTTCAGCCCGCTAGTGGGTTCCGTGCGCAGAGAGGTTAAATGAAGATGTTCTGACGAAAATATTGTAACTTGAAGAGTTTTCATAATGTGTATATGATGATGTTTACATACTTTACATTGTGGAGAAAATATCCAGATTAAAGATAATGTTTTTGTGATGATGAGACTGTGATTTCAGTTATCTAAATGAGATCATAGTAAATTGTGATACCTTGCCTCATAACGAACTATGCCCCTGGGAACTCAGAATGTGTCATAAAGACAGAAACACCCCCTTTCTACCAGAGGGAGAGTTATGTGAGTTAAGAATTAACATATCAGACTAGGATGACCACTCGCTGCTGCCAAGGTCTACGGACAGTCGTAAACCCAAAATGCAACACGAGGTTGAAGAAGACAAAGAAACCTCTTAACAATCAATGCTATGATTGAGTAGCTGTTCTAAAGCACTGTATCTGAGGTGAATTTAAGCAGAACCATTTGGTTATTCTCTTCAAGTTATCGTTTGTCTACACTGCTTTCATTCCCACGCTGAGATGCAGCGTGGTGATTAGCCGTCCTCAGAAGACGACTCCTCCAGAACTAGTACAAGTAAACAGACAACTAAGAGAATGGACAATGACAATTCACATCTTGTGGACAATCAGAGACTTACACCTGAGAACGAAATAACAGGCCATTCGAAGAGGGCCCAACAGAGATACTCAACGAAGACCTTCAACACGAAAATACATGCATTGCACATCTTACCCATAAGAGTGGCAGTTCGGGGCCAGTTCGGGGTATTAGGGCTAAATGAAGAGTAGTTTACAAATGTATCCACGTTCTGTTTCGCTTTCTCTCTTGCTCTCTCTCTTTAAATCTCCATCTTATGTAACACGTGTCATATTGTGTTGGTCCGCTAGGGACCTGTTGTCATCGTATTAAGTTTCTAATCAACAACCTTTACCGTGTATGTGTATCTTAAGTTATCATTAAGCTTGTTAGTAAATAAATAATCAGATCAATTTGGGTGGTACGGCATAATCAGTGGGACCCGGGTTTCTGCAGATTTACGGATTATACAATGTTCAGAATGAGCCTGATATGAGGAAATTATTGATTTTTGACTGTTATGATATCAAGATAGTCTGATATAATCTTGAGTTAAATTGAGAAATGGTAACTCATTAAACAAACTTTTACTGTGGTGCCCCAAATTACTAATGAGTTAATTGTTACATGATTCATTTAATCACGTAATAATTAAACCTATTTGATAAATAGCATGTCATCACATTAATGATAGTCATGTCATAATGTAGCGTGGTTCGTTCTGCATTGTGTACTTTTAATTAGGACGCTGCCACAACTGGAGGTCTGCTAGTTGAATTATTTTTATTTGACCTGCACACGAAGAGAGATATGGATCTGATTTACCTGAGAACAGACACACTTACAAAGAGAGAAAACACAACAACAGTGTTTAAAAAAAAGAAGCAATTTGTATTAAAAGTGTTTTTAAAACAGACAGACAGCTGTTAAAAGATGTTAGCCCTTGGCGCAGTCATAGCTCTCAGGCACCTTGCTATGCCGAAGGTCAGGCAAAAGAGAACGTCAAAAGGAAATAACAGGTGCTGCGTGCACACATTCAGTGCACAACAGCACACCATACAATACAAGTAAAATGATACAGAACATAATTAAGACAAAATAAAATACATACCTGCACACGAAGAGACAAAACACGATATGTTAGCCCTTGGCGCAGTCATAGCTCTCAGGCACCTGCGCAAGCACATGGACACTCACTCAAACACTGTCCCAATACTCACAAGTTACAATAGATACCTAGTTAGCGAGCTTGGTGAAACTTGTTAACATAAATCTTTATCTTGTCCACATTGTATCAAACTTATGGTTGCATAACAGCACATTGTGTAACATTACCACGGTTTTATATTGAACAATTTCGGAGCCAAGGACAACCAACATACATTGCTATGCCGAAGGTCAGGCAAAAGAGAACAAAAGGGGGGGTACGGAAATACAGATAACCCGTGATGGGCCAAACCAAAATATACAAAACTTTTACAATCACATGTATGAACAATGTTGATATGAGAAAGTGTTTGTACACCAAAGAATAACATTAGCTATGCAGCTGTAATTAAATAAAAAACACACTGAATAATAATTATTATTATCAAATTATTAACATCCCTTCTTGACCTGGCCTGAATTGGTCCTTTGTGTGCAACTTGGTGCATAATCTTAGGGAACAACTGCTACAATGACACAATCTTAAAACTATTCTTATTATAACCAGACTAGTAGAGTGATGTGTTGAGCTCTGTGTGAATTCCTTAGCGGGAAATCAAAGTGTTTTGAGTGGGTGAGTTGTTTGTACTGGCTGACTGTGACTGGCTGAGCAAGGACCTTTATTTAAAGCTTGTAAGTGAGACTTGCAAAGTTGCTCCGATGTGTTTCTGAGAGGGTGTCACATTAAATCTGTGTGAGGAAAGAAGGTATGTCTCATCAGTTCCTTGAGTAAATGTGGGTATATGAGGTATTTATTAGTTCCACCCTGTGTCACAGGAGGACTGGTATTTTATTAACTTCTTGCACTTCCTCCACGTCCGTGACATAGTGTTTTTTTATCACTTTAAAATGTATGCCAAACAAAAACTATTGATATCAAATTAAAATATCCCTTAGTTTTTTATGTGACCAATTTCTCCAAAAACTCTGCTTCAAATTAACAATTAAATATCTGCTTCGAATTAAGATTCAAAAATGTCTGCAGAAAGAAGGTGGTGTCAGCTATAACACGAAACCTTGAGTCTGAACAAAACTATTATGGTTTTGGGGTATTATTCTACACACAGGCTATTATTGTAATGAGCTCCGCCCCCAAACAAGACCGCATTTGGTTAGTCCGGACAAGACGAAATCTGAAACAATCATATATATCAATGTTTCACAAGTATGTTTGGACAGCACAGTAAAGTACAGCACAGTAAAGTACATTATACTGTCCTCTATTCAAGTGTGCTTTACTGTACTGTACTGAACCCTGTTGTACTGTACTTTTCTTTACCGTACTGTACTTTTCTTTACTGTGCTCTACTGTACTGTGCTGTCGAAATGTGTGAAGTATAGACATCTATGATTGGATCAGATTTGGTCTGGCCAGGGCGGACTGATCAAATGTCAACTCATTTTTCAACGTCAATGGACATCCGGTGTCATTTGGGGCTCATTGGGTGAGAATTATTTTAACAGTAAATGGAAAGAGTGTAGGTAGTAGGTGTCAGTAAGAGCTAGGTGACATTAACTAGAGAGAGAGAGAGAGAAAGAGAGAGAGAGAGAGAGTGTTGTTCTCAATTTGTATTAATGATTTGGGAAATTGGATGCAACCAGCAAAGTTACATCTATATACAGATGATACAGTCATATATTCATGTGCTCCTTCTCTAGTTCGGGCTGTTTAAGAGCTCCAGACTGCTTTTCAGTCACTGCAGGCCTCTTTTCAAAATTCATAAATTTTACAGGAGCTCGAACTCTGCCAGAGAAGGTTAGCATTGACACATCTGGTGGCTTATTCATTGAAAAAGTGTCATCCTACCAATACCTAGGTATATGGTTCGATGACAAGTTGTCCTTTTAAAGTTCATATGGATAATATTGTGTGGAAGCTTAAATTGGCTAGAAAGAAGCTTGTTCAGGCTACTTTTCAAACTGTAATTGATTATGGTGACATGTTGTATATACATGCAACCTACTCCGTCTTACAGAGTCTGGACTCTGTTTATCATGCATCCTTGCACTTTATTACAAATGCCAAGTCAATCACCCACCATTGCACCTTGTACCAAATGATAGGTTAGACCTCACTTTATGTGCGCAGAAAGCTACATTTGTATGTATTCATCTACAAAGCCCTTTTGGATAAACTCCCTCTTTACCTCTGTAGTTTGGTCTCCTTCACAAGTTACCATACCTTGTCTGCTAGGTGGTTCCTACTTAAAATCCCCAACATTCACAGTATTAGGCAAGACTGGCTTCTCTTCTTGCATACCAAAGGCATGGAATAGTCTACAATCCGTGATTCATCTAGATTTCTTAGTACCAATGAATGAATTTAAAATATTGATGGGAGACTTGGTAACAGAGGAGTGTAAAAATGCTTTTTTTATGCTGGATCATGTTGTTGTATGTTTTAATTCTGTAATGATGGTTGCTGCTGCCTTGGTCAGGTCTCCCTTGAAAAAGAGACTGGGTCTCTGGGTCTCTTCCGTTGAAGTAGAGGAGGACCAAAATGCAGAGTGATTAGTGTTCAACATGTTTAATAAGGACTATAAACGTGAACACTACAAAATACAAAACAACAAATGTGAAAAAAACGAAACAGTCCTATCTGGTGCATAGACACAAAGACAGAAGACAACCACCCACAAAACCCAACACAAAACAGGCTACCTAAATATGGTTCCCAATCAGAGAAAATGACTAACTGATTGAGAACCATATCAGGCCAAACATAGAAATAGACAAACTAGACATACAACATAGAATGCCCACTCAGCTCACGTCCTGACCAACACTAAAACAAAGAAAACACAAAAGAACTATGGTCAGAACGTGACAGTCTCAATGGGCTTTTCCTGGTTAAATAAAGGTTAAATAATAAAATAATGTTTTACGGTCTTTCTTTAACCACCAGACGCCAGAAAGAGAAAAAACGGTTATGATCTGAACATAACAGTATGCCAGTGGAAGGGAGGACAGTAAGCAGGTGACCCAACTGTGGTTGTGACTACTATGATTTCCCATTGTAGCCAATTCAATTGCAGTAATTTCTTTGAAACATTTTTGGTAATTCCTTTCCATATTTTCCACTGCCCAATGCATCAACAACCAGTGAAAAATTCAAGAAAACATCAAATCAAATCAAATCAAATCAAATGTATTTATATAGCCCTTCGTACATCAGCTGATATCTCAAAGTGCTGTACAGAAACCCAGCCTAAAACCCCAAACAGCAAGCAATGCAGGTGTAGAAGCACGGTGGCTAGGAAAAACTCCCTAGAGAGGCCAATACCTAGGAAGAAACCTAGAGAGGAACCAGGCTATGTGGGGTGGCCAGTCCTCTTCTGGCTGTGCCGGGTGGAGATTATAAACAGAACATGGCCAAGATATTCAAATGTTCATAAATGACCAGCATGGTCGAATAATAATAAGGCAGAACAGTTGAAACTGGAGCAGCAGCACAGTCAGGTGGAAGTTGAAACTGGAGCAGCATCATGGCCAGGTGGACTGGGGACAGCAAGGAGTCATCATGTCAGGTAGTCCTGGGGCATGGTCCTAGGGCTCAGGTCAGTTGAAACTGGAACAGCAGCATGGCCAGGTGGACTGGGGACAGCAAGGAGTCATCATGTCAGGTAGTCCTGGGGCATAGTCCTAGGGCTCAGGTCCTCCGAGAGAGAGAAAGAAAGAGAGAAGGAGAGAATTAGAGAACGCACACTTAGATTCACACAGGACACCGAATAGGACAGGAGAAGTACTCCAGATATAACAAACTGACCCCAGCCCCCCGACACATAAACTACTGCAGCATAAATACTGGAGGCTGAGACAGGAGGGGTCAGGAGACACTGTGGCCCCATCCGAGGACACCCCCGGACAGGGCCAAACAGGAAGGATATAGGATATCAAGGCCAACTGTATACTTTCCAGTGCGTGGCACTACGTGTCATGATTGTCATAATAACGTGACCACATCTTTATAAGCAAAACAAAACAAAACAATAAACGAACAGAACAAACTGCTACAATAGTGCTCAAGGGCAACTAAACATAGTCAAGATCCCACAAAGCACAATGGGTAAATGGCTGCCTAAATATGATCCCCAATCAGAGAAAACGATAAATAGCTGCCTCTGATTGGGAACCATACCATACCAGGCCAACATAAATCATTAATCACCTAGATAACCCACCCTAGTCAATGTCACGCCCCAACCAACATAGAGAATAAACAGCTCTCTATGGTCAGGGCATGACACTGTGTGTATGTCCGTTTGTGCGCACATCACAACAAAATAAAATCAATTGTATTTGTCACATACGCCGAATACAACCTTACCGTGAAATGCTTACTTACACACTCTTTAACCAACAATGACATTTTAAGAAAATAGTTATTTACTAAATATTATTATTTACTAAATATACTAAAATAAAAAAATACAAATAATTAAGACAACAAAATAACAATAATGAGGCTATATAAAGGGGATAACGGTATCGAGTCAATGTGCGGGGGTACAGGTTAGTCGATGTAATTTGTACATGTAGGTAGGGGTAAAGTGACTATGCATAGATAATAAACAGCGAGTAGCAGCAGTGTAAAAACAAAGGGGGGGTCAATGCAAATAGCCCGGGAGGCCACGTGTGCGTTTGAATGCGAGTGTGGATATATGCATGTGTACATGCGTACAAGCTCCCGTGTGGCATCAGTCTCAGGCAAATAGGCATTGGGTGTAACAGAGTTGCCCCTCAGTGTCATTCAAACTTACTTTTGTGTTGTTGTTTATTTTGACTTTATTTTTGACTTTTATCTTTGACCATTATTCTGTTCCCTGCCCAGCAACTCCACTCCCGCTTGTCTCCAGTTCCACATCCCAACCTTCAGCTTCCCTCAGCCCATCCCAATTGTCACGACTTCCGCTGAGGTCGGTCCCTCTCCTTGTTCGGGCGGCGTTCGATGTCACCGGTCTTCTAGCCATCGCCGATCCACCTTTCATTTTCCATTTGTTTTGTCTTGTTTTCCCGCACACCTGGTTTGCATTCCCTCATTACTCATTGCATATAACCCTCTGTTTCCCCCCATGTCTGTGTGTGGAATTGTAAATGTATGTGTACTCCAGGCTGGTTTGCACCGGGTTATTGTAACCCGTCTGTGTTTAGTTTTCTGAGTGCCGTGTTTTGTTTGCCTCAATAAAGGGCTCTGTTTGCTACCCATTTCTGCTCTCATGCGCTTGACTTCCCTGCAGCCAGTTTACGCACTCCATTACACCAATTATCTCTGCTGTTCACCCTTTTCAGATTTATATGCACCATATTTCTTTCAAATATGTTTTGATGTTTAACATACAATTTGAACCTATCTTATGGAATAGAATCCAAAGATAGCGAGTTGAAGATAAATACTTTTACTGAGAGTTTTAGTATATTAGCAATTGACTGATGAGTTCTCTCCAGATCTCCCAACAACACTACTTCTAGGGTACATTTTAGATAAATTGTATGCTTTGTCAGCCATTCCTGAACCTGAGACCAAAAACAGACTAACTGAGGGCAATACCAGAACAAATGGTCTATTCATTCTGTATCCTCACAACAAAATCTGCTATGCTGCAAAGATTGTATGCCCACAAATATTCAACCTTTTGTTGGTGGCACGACTGCTGTACAATAATTGTAGCTGAAAAGCACGAAGTATTGAATCTTGCGTCATTTTATATATCAACTCATACACCCTGTGCCATGGAATCGGAACATCAAACATCTCTTCCCAGCTATTTTGTAATCTGTAAGACACAGCTGTCAACATCCTGGTCCTCAAATGAAACTGGTGTACTTTCCTATTTATGCTATTTTTGTTCCTCCACCAGTTTTGATCCTTTAAAGTATATTGGGCAGACAGACCAGTTGCCTACCTCCTCCCGCTGCTTCGTACTTCCTCCATTTTGGGAGTAATGCTGTAATCAGTTAGTTGTAATCTTGGATTGAGCAGACCTTCCGATAACCATGAAAGGTATAACTGTACCATTCTCATTTACAATATAATTTAAAAACAAAATATCCTTTTCAAACAGATGTTCCATAAATACAGGTATTTTATAAACCAGCACATTTGAGTACAACTATAATATTTGTTGTAATATTTGTTCTATCTTATAAGGGGGATGACATTGAAAATGTAACCAGCATGTTTGAAAAAGAGAGATACTTTGAACAAGGTTTCATTTTCAATTAATCGAAAATTAAATATGGCAATCTGCACAAAGGCAAAAAGGACATTTTTAAACAATGGATGAGCTTTCCTTAGTCATCTACTTGAGAACCATTTTGGGTTCAAAAGCAAAACTTTTGTATAAATGAAGCTTTTAGAAAGAGGTTTAGTACTTTTATATTTAATCATCTCAACCCACCCAGTTCCTATTCATTATATAGATAGGCATGCTTTATCTTGTCTGATTTAGCATCCCAGATAAAGCAAAATATTTTTTGCTCATATGATTTGAAAACGAATCATCAGAAGTAGGGGGCACCATAAGTAAGTGAGTAAACTGAGATGATTTAGGAGTTAATCAATGTAATTTCCCCATAAATAGACAGGTATTTTCATCTCCATGTTTGCAGGATCTTGTCTATTATTCTATTGAAATTCATTGTGGAGAGCTCATTTACATATTTTGTGATATGAATACCAAGTATGTACATGTTCCCTTTTGGCGAAGTCCAAGCCAAGTCTTTTTCACACACACGAATACGTGCACACACCCGTGAACACACTGTTCGTTCCAGATGGTTGACGATTACTCAAGGGCAAACTTTTCCTCTCTTTATTCTCCCCTACTCACTATGTCCTTACCTTTTCACTGCTCTCTTCAGCTATCTTGTCTCTAACAAATTCCCAGACTGTAAGTGGCCCGTCACTCAGTAATTACCCAGGCTCAATTTGACCTTTGGAGGAATAACTCTGGGTTATCTCCTCCACTTCTTGTTTTGGACTTTTATTAATGGACTCAAGCTGAAAGCCTTTTCCTCCAATCCAAATGTCAACTGACATCATGAAACACTTAATGCAGCACTTTTATCCAGCTAAATGTCCTTGCAGGTATACATACTGTGGTGAATATGTTATAGATGCTAGATGAGATATTAACTTCCCCTAAAAATGAGTTGTCTGTTTTGGTGTGTAACCTTATGTTGCCGATGTGAAATAGGTCGCTAGGTAGTGGTACACTAGTTGCATTCAATCGGTGACATCACACAATGTGAGACTTACAAATAGTTGTTTCCATTGCTCAGCAAGGGCCTTAGCTTTTGTGGCACAACTGGTAATGCTACTTCATGGGTGTCACATGATGTGTTCCGAAGGTCCCTGGTTTGATCCCAGGATAGGGTAAGAAGAGGGATGGAAGAAACACTGTTACACTTACATCTGGTTATTTTGTTGTCATCCTCAATGTGAATTTTGTTTGTATTTGGTGTAAGAATGGCTACTTCAGTTTTTTGTATTTCTCATTGCCTGACCTCCTTACGTGCTCATATTTGTGTGTACCATCAGGACCACCAATATCTAGTCAGAGGGGCTGTCTTCACAAATCAGTCTGGATTTGGCCGTATAAGCTCAAGAAATATTGATTGGCAGTGATCAGGGTTGCAAAGGGAGGGTATATTCCTGAGAAACAGTGGGGCAAAAATGTATTTAGTCAGTCACCAATTGTGCAAGTTCTCCCACTTAAAAAGATGAGAGAAGCTTGTAATTTTCATCATAGGTACACTTCAACTATGACAGACAAAATGAGAAAAGAAATCCAGAAAATCACATTGTAGGATTTTTAATGAATTTATTAGCAAATTGTGGTGGAAAATAAGTATTTGGTCACCTACAAACAAGCAAGATTTCTGGCTCTCACAGACCTGTAACTTCTTCTTTAAGAGGCTCCTCTGTCCTCCACTCGTTACCTGTATTAATGGCACCTGTTTAAACTTGTTATCAGTATAAAAGTCACCTGTCCACAACCTCAAACAGTCACACTCCAAACTCCACTATGGCCAAGACCAAAGGACACCAGAAACAAAATTGTAGACATGCACCAGGCTGGGAAGAATGAATCTGCAATAGGTAAGCAGCTTGGTTTGAAGAAATCAACTGTGGGAGCAATTATTAGGAAATTATAAGACATGCAAGACCACTGATTATCTCCCTCGATCTGGGGCTCCATGCAAGATCTCACCCCATGGGGTCAAAATGATCACAAGAACGGTGAGCAAAAATCCCAGAACCACACGGGGGGACCTAGTGAATGACCTGCAGAGAGCTGGGACCAATGTAACAAAGCCTACCAATGCAATTCGTGAGAAGCATTTCAAGGTCCTGGAGTGGCCTAGCCAGTCTCCAGATCTCAACCCCATAGAAAATCTTTGGAGGGAGTTGAAAGTCCGTGTTGCCCAGCAACAGCCCCAGATCTGCATGGAGGAATGGGCCAAAATACCAGCAACAGTGTGAAAACCTTGTGAAGACTTACAGAAAACGTTTGACCGTTGTCATTGCCAACAAAGGGTATATAACAGATTATTGAGATAAACTTTTGTTATTGACCAAATACTTATTTTCCACCATCATTTTAAAATAAATTCATAGAAAATCCTACAATGTGATTTTCTGGATTTCTTTTCTCATTTTGTCTGTCATAGTTGCAGTGTACCTATGATGAAAATTACAGGCCTCTCTCATCTTTTTAAGTGGGAGAACTTGTACAATTGGTGGATGACTAAATACGTTGTTGCCCCACTGTATGTCTAAGTTTACCAGTTAACTACCAGAATTGATGTAACTTTCAAGGTTTTTTGGAACAACGTCATCTTTTTGTACACTAAGAGTGTATAGAATAAGATTATTTAAACATGTAAAATAGAATGATATATCTGTAAAATATTATCCTTAATATGAACCATCAACATAGTGAATACCATTGGAAATATCCTATATCTGTATATTTTCAAAAATTACACACTTTTATTTAATTTAACATGTGTCTTTGTTGTAAATGTGTCTCAATATGTCTTTGTTGTAAATGTTATGCCCCCAAACTGATTGCAGTTGTGAAAAAAGTCAATAGTTGGGAGAGTTGCCATTGTTGATTAGATGCTTTTTCTTTTATTGATTTGCCTGTTTTCTCTTGAACCATATGAGCTATCCACCAAAAACGAATTGACAATATGGACACACATACTGTATACAAATATTATTTAAGTATAAATGACTAAAGTTACCATAGACTGCCTTAGATTACCTATGAATTTTTTAAATTACAGAAAATTCCGGTACTAGCTTTGCAACCATAGTACTGATGCATGATGGAGAGGAAGTGGAAATGGTCCCTCTCTCTCAGCCTCAGGCAATCTCAAAAACACTTTTTTGTATTCCGTCTTTCTCATTGAGGCTTGAGTAACACATGCAAAACATCTGGTCTCTCTTGGTGTATCATAGGACACATGATTGGTGAACGAGATCAATTGACCTTGAATCTTTAATGCTATAAAGATTTCATCTTAAATATTTTGACCACTTCAACTTGTATCCATACATTTCCATGTGAAGTGGCACGTCCATGAGCTAGCTACCTGTGTTGGAAGACATATTCCTTGTTTGTCTGGTCATCCCTGCTCCACGGTAGCAGGCACCACTGACAGATAATGACGAGGCATTGCCTGCTTATTGAATAACGCTGCCATTGCTCGTGGCTAAGCAGGCTTGTGATCATTCAAATTAAATTGATGGATCATGATGGAAGGTGGAAAAATGGATTTGGTGTGTCGGGAGATGGGGCCCTCTGAAAAGAGATTTCCATAACAAATGTGACAGAAAACTCGTAAAATTATGATAATGATTGTAGCGTAATGAAATCTGTATATATCAAATGAGCTTTATATTGCTATGCTGTGGGCCAAGGATGGCTTCTGAGGAGCCTGGTTTAAAGAAGACAAATTTAGTCTAAATTAAATCTGAGAGTAAGGGTTTAATTGGAGAATTTTTTTGATAAGAAATTGATTTTTGATGCAAGTGAAATAGAAATCTTACCTAAAATCCTCATCACGTAGATTCATAATATGTGTATATACTGTATTTTTCGAAAATGTAATCCATCCTACTTTGGATATGAATCAGTTCTTAAATCGGTATAATAAGAATATGATTTTCCAGACATGTGAGTATTATACATAATATACACTCCCAGGCAAGCTTATTAGGTATACCCATCTAGTACATTGTCGGACCCCCCTTTTTCTCCAGAACAACCTGGATTCTTCAGGCATGGATTCTACAAGTCAGAAACATTCCACAGAGATGTTGGTCCATGCTGACGCGATAGCATCATGCAGTTGCTGCAGATTGGACAGCGGTACACCACCACCAGCCTGTACAGTTGGCACCAGGCAGGATGGGAACAAGGACTCATGCTGCCTATGCCAAATCCTGACTCTGCCATCAGCGTGATGCAACAGGAACCGGGATTCGTAGTACCAGCCAACGCTTTTCCAGTCCTCAATTGTCCAGTGTTCGCGTGCCCACTGTAGCCGTTTCTTCTTGTTTTTAGCTGATAGTTGTGGAACCCGATGTGGTCGTCTGCTGCAAGAGCCTATCAGTGACAAGGATCGACGAGTTTTGCATTCTGAGATGCCGTTCTGCACACCACTGTTGTACTGCACACCACTGTTTGTGGCACGCCTTTTAGCTTGCACAATTATTGCCATTCTCCTTCGATCCCACTCATCAACGAGCTGTTTTCACGCATAGGAATGCCACTGACAGGATGTTTTTGTTTTGTTGCACAATTCTCAAGAAACTCTACAGTGTCGTGTGTGAAAAGCACAGGAGGGCTGCCGTTTCTGAGATACTGAATCCGGCATTCCTGCCATCGATGATCATATCACCCTCAACGTCACTTAGGTCACTTGTTTTGCCCATTCTAACCTTCAATCGAACAGTAACTGAATGACTCAATGCCTGTCTACCTGCTTCATATAGAAAAACACAACCATGTGACTCAGTTGCGTTACATTTTCTTGAACGGGGTGGTGTACCTAATAAACTATTGG
Source organism: Oncorhynchus kisutch (assembly GCF_002021735.2). Classification (NCBI taxonomy): domain Eukaryota; kingdom Metazoa; phylum Chordata; class Actinopteri; order Salmoniformes; family Salmonidae; genus Oncorhynchus; species Oncorhynchus kisutch. Next base: position 7,060,104 of record NC_034199.2, on the reverse strand, counting down.
TGAATGTATATGTGGCACATTAAATGCATTATGTGTTCAGTGAAAATGTATTGTTACATGGTGTGTGTCAACACACGCTGCAGAGAGAGAGAGAGAGAGAGGATGGGAGCATGAAGAATGACAGGACAAATTCTTCCACTGAGTGACAGATCTCATATAAATTTCCAGGGAAACCACAGCTTTGCAGGTGTCTTATAGAAAAATGAGTGCTGGAGAGAGAGGGAGGGAGCAGAGGAAGAGAGACTCTTTTTGTGATTTGCCGCATGGCTTCTGCTTTCTTTGTGATAAATATGGCCTTATCTGTGTATCTAATCGACCAATTTTTTTCTTTTTTTGTTTAACCTGTATTTAGCTAGGCAAATCAGTTAAGAACAAATTCTTATTTACAATGATGGCCTGCTATACCGGAATTACTCTCATTATTTTGGTCTTTACAATTTAATCATCATTACACAGTAAGTAACTGATGACCTGTTACACACTCTTTATTGTTTTATATTAATTCAAAGTATAGGTGCCATGTAACTGAACAAAAATATAAGCACAACATGTAAAGTGTTGGTCCTGTGTTTCATGAGCTGAAATAAAAGACCACAGAAATGTTCCATACACACAAAATCCTTATTTCTCTCAAAATGTGTGCACAAATTTGTTTACATTCCAGTTAGTGAGCATTTCGCCTTTGCCAAGATAATCCATCCACCTGACATATCAAGAATCTGATTAAACAGCGTGGTCTGGAGGGGGTACTGTCAAGCTCTGACCTTACTGTCGCTGTCACGCTCTGACCTTTATCGTTGTCTCTGATTGGGGATCATATATAAGTTGTCATTTTCCTTTTGGGTTTTGTGGGGTCTTGTTTTCTGTTTAGTGTCTGTGCCTGACAGAACTGTTCGCTTTCGTTTTCGCTTTGTTATTTTGTTTGAGTGTTTTTTGATAATAAAATCAGGAACACTTTCCACGCTGCACTTTGGTCCACTCCTTTCGACGAGAGCCGTTACATCCACAGATATCTCAAGTTTTGGGGGAGCATGCAATTGGCATGCTGACTGAAGGAATGTCCAACAGAGCTGTTGCCAGACATTGTTTTAGAGAATTTGGCAGTACAGCCAACCGGCCTCACAACCGCAGACCATGTGTAACCATGCCAGCCCAGGACCTCCACATTCGGCTTCTTCACCTGCGGGATCATCTAAGGAGTGGGGGGTGCTGCTGAGGAGTATTTCTGTCTGTCATAAAGTACTTTTGGGGAAAAACTCATTCTGATTGGCTGGGCCTGGCTCCCCAGTGGGTGGGCCTATGCCCCCCAAGGCCCACCCATGGCTGCCCAGTCATGTGAAATCCATAAATTAGGGCCTAATAAATGTATTTCAAATGACTGATTTTCTTCTATGAACTGTAACTCAGTATAATATTTGAAATTGTTGCATGTTGCATTACATTTTTGTTCAGTATAGTTACACAAGTATGAGGAAAAATACATCAACAAAGAAGCAGTATTTAGTGTGTGACCTCTACCACCAAAACGTTTCTTCCCACAGACTGGCACATCATGCACATAGCACATTTGGTACATGGGAGTACTTAGCTCCGTGCATAGAATACAAAATCATAAAAATTTTCCTGAGACTGTATTCCCTGCTCATTACGCTATCATCAAAAGTAAGTGGAGCATATTTCAGCGAGATCGGCTTTAACCTCTCTAGGAAGGGGGCAGCATTCGGAATTTTGGATGAAAGCGTGCCGAAATTAAACGGCCTGCTACTCGGGCCCAGAAGATATGATATGCATAGAACTGGTAGATTTGGATAGAAAACACTCTAAAGTTTTCAAAATTGTTAAAATAATGTCTGTGAGTATAACATAACTGATTTAGCAGGCGCAAACCTGAGAAAAATCCATTCAGGAAGTAGTTTTTTTTGGTTTTGTAGTTTTCTATGCCTTCCACAAGATGTCAACAGTCTTTAGAAATCGTTTCAGGCTTGTATTCTTATTAATGAGGGAGTAAGACCAGTCTGAACGAGTGGACCCTAATGTGACGCAGAGTTTTTTAAGATGCATGTTCATTTCTTGTTTACCTTTTATATTGACAACGTTATTGTCCGGTTGAAATATTATAGATCATTTAGGCTAAAAAAACAACCTGAGGATTGAATATAAACATTGTTTGACATGTTTCTATGAACTTTACGGATACAATTTAGATTTTTTTGTCTGATTGTTTTGACTGAGTTTGAGCCTGTGGATTACTGAAGAAAATACGCTAACAAAACGGAGGTTTTTGGATATAAAGAGACTTCATCGAACAAAAGGAACATTTATTGAGTAAATGAATGTCTTCTGATTGCCACCATATGAAGATCATCATACCTTAAGGGAACATTTTGACATTTGCCATATGGTTAGTGAGAAAGTCCATATTGCAAACGTACGGTCCCTTACTAGACATCCGACAATGTTTCTAAAATTTGCGGACGGCGTCGGGCCGTGCGGCAGGGCCGGATCTTACAGGAAGTCATCAAACGAACTCTCTCGGACATTCGGTTTCCGTTTTATACAATTTTCACATTTTGGTCATTTTTCCGCTCTACCGGTAAATCCCACAAAAGGGCGAATGGAATCATATTGGAAATGTACAAAACATCACCAATCACGACGTGGCCTTATCTCCTAAACGGAAAAGATTTCGAAGACGAAACTTGGTGAGCATAGGTTTGGCATAATTGGCAGTTGGCCACGAACAAGATGGCATCTAGGCCTCAACGGTTTTTGAGTTATGGCCATTTTTCTGGGATTAAAGGTCAAAAATGAAAATAGAGCAATAATATTTCCACTTCACGTCAAAGTAAATGAACCTACGGTGTCAATAAAAAAAGAACAAGCCATTTATCTATCGTCCTACCTGTTATGGCTGCGATCCCCGTACAGGGACCAACATCAGGGGAAATTTCAGAGTGACAACTAAAAATACAACTTCGTAACATTAAACATTCTTGAAAATGCAAGTGTCTTACACCCTTCAAAAGATTAGAATCGTGGTAATCAAACTACGTTTTCCAATTTAAAATAGCTATTACAGAGAACAAATCCCATGCTTTTGTTTGAGAAGAGCAATCAAGAACATAAACATTTTCCGCCATGACAGTTTTTAGACTTTCACATATGAAGGTAAAATTATGACTTACATTCTGATATCTTGCTCTTATTTCTCTTCCTGAGTATCCCATTGATCAAATGAAGTGCCGTTTTCTTTGATAAAATCCATTTTTATAGCCTAAATCTATACATTTTGTAAACTATTTGTGCCGTGAATTCCATCTCCATAATTTTTTTACGGAGCATTCAGCGTGATACGCCCATGTAAACAATCATTTATATAGTCATGGTGGGTTTCAGTGCATTCCTCTGGATGTTCGCAACACAGTCAAACATCATTGTTTTTTTTGCGGGGAGAATTGACCGAAGTGAGCTGATTTGAAGACAACGATAAATGACTACCTGACGCACCAATAATTTTAGCGAAGCTTCATTGATTGACTATATTTCTGCCCAATGACCACTGATCTTCTTGAAATCTAGCTGGGTAGATAGCCAATGAGCTGAGGTAAACGCCAGTATGTAATGGTTTGGGGTTGGACCACAATTCCTTGGTTGTAATCGCACGCGCAGGGAACTCCATTTTCGCCTTGATGATCAGAGGAGTTGCTGTAAGGCTTTTCACGCGCAGCTGTATTTCGGAAAGTTGTAGTTTCAACGATTTCATTGAAGATATCCTGACGAATTACATCATGTAAAGCTAAGTCAAACTCTAACGTAAAAGTGAAAGTGAGACAGATTTTTTGTTTGAGGAATCTTGGAGTGTTATGATTCAAACGAACTGAGGAGCTGTTTCTGCAAGGACAGGACGTACTTCTGGATGGGTAAGTGCTAATGCCGTTCTATGAAATATATAAATATATATATATTATATATTTTTATTTTTTATTATAAATTTTTTTTTGCAATGAAATGTGTAGTTTGTTTTTGTGTGTGTGTGTTGGTTTGTTTGGGTGTGTGTGTGTGTATATATATATATATAACAATGGCCGGAGCTGAATGGAACACCTGAGTGACTGTGCCCTCTGCTCTATACAATCAATACATATCTGTTTATGTTATGTGATGATAAAAGGCACATTCAATACAAATATTTTTTTAATGTTTTCTTTCACAGTGATAGCAACTCCGACTGGGAGGCCCGGTGCCAAGGTGCCAACCACTGTGCCCCCAGTGGTGTTCATATGCCACAGTTCATTACTGCAGGCATGACTGTGCCTCAGGGCCAAAAGGGCACAGCATGGAGGCGTCGTTGTGTTCTGTGTTGCATGAAATGCACCACTTGTTCAGTTTGCCTCTGCTTTACATCAGAAAGAGACTGCTATGGGACAGGGCACAGGCAGCAAAATACTCTGACGAGGATTTCCAAGGGGTGTACTGTTTTTTTTCTTCTATATTTATTTTCTAATATTTTTTTAAACACTTTTTTTGTGTGTGTGTGTGTTAGAATTGCTTTTTGATGTGTTGTATATAGTTATTTGTACTGCTGTATATAGTTATAGGTCATTTCACCAATTCGGCCACTTGGGTACATTTGGGCAACTTGTGTGGGACACCTGGGTGACTTCATGCTAAATGTCATGTAGCTCACCCATTCCTGAAGTTATCAGTCTGAAATGTTGCACACCTACAGTTGCCCTCTTGTGTTATCCATCAAAATTATCTCCAGCATCCTATCTGACTGTGTGGCTATTCTAGTACATGTGAAAGATGATACTACAACAATAAAAAACAGAAAACGTATGCTCTTTCTTTCTCTTTTCTTCCACCAGATCTACTGTGTTATTCAATTCAATCATTCAATTAACAGTTCCACAAACTGCAGAATGTTTCCATTCAAATGATACCAAGAATATGCATATCCTTGCCTCTGGGGCTGAGCTACAGGCTGTTAGATTTGGGTATGTCTTCAGGCGGAAATTGAGAACAAAGGGATGCAACCATAACATTATTAAGAGAATTAAGAGAAATCGTACAATGTCCCCCCAAAAAATTTTAAGTTACAGATCCAGTCTTTTTAAAGTGTGCTTCGGAGCTCTGCGAGATTTCTGTGATTTTCTGAAATAACACACACTAAACTCTACGTAAATAAGTCAGTTCTTAACGTAAAAGACTTAAACCGGAAGTGTCTTTAATTGGGGTCACAGTGTCTGTTTTGAAGGGTTAAAAAAGTCACATCTTTCCAAAACTTCATATGTGTGACTAGGTAACCCTCATGAACTGTAAATCAGTCATTTCTCCCAACAGATGTCAAAGAAAAACCTCTCACACGCACACACACAGCAAGGTTGGAGTGACAAAGTGCGGTGCTTAAAGACACATTATCATAATCTCTAGGCTGTGCCGAGTTCAACGAGATGCCCCAGTAGCTCGCTCGGTCTAAGCACAGCGACCATGAGAAAAAATGAATCCTGGCCCTAAATGTCATTTGCTTTTGGGTGACATTGAGAGAACCGTTAGGGTGAGAAGCACAATTTGACCTCAGGTACATTCCCGAGGTCCTCCCGATCTGTGCAAGTCTAACCTTGACAGTGTGGCATTAACCCTTAACAGTAAATCAGTGTTTTTTGATCTCACAGATTACAATGACTTCACTCGATATTAATATATATATATATGATTATAATAATATTGAAAGTATATTCATACAGTTCTTACACATGAGTAATTGACAACAAAAAAATTGAAAGAATTTCGAAAAACGGTCCAGAAAGCACTTTTTTAATAAGGGGGTGATACATTTTTTTTTTATGTTCAGTTTAAATTTTTTTTACTTTTGTGTCTTGTTACATTTGCAATATGAAAAATCACGGTAGAGATCACTCGCCATCTGTTGGATTTTTGCAGTGTTACACTTGGCATTTGCCATATGGCATTTGCAATCAACTTCGAATGAAACGACCCCCAATTGAGTGGTATTGGACACCGTGTATATGGTTTGTACAGTGCCAATGACTTCCCATTCATTTTTGTACATTTCGGGGGAGGGGTGTTCCCTTACATAGGACGCCACTTTTCCAGCAAGTCAGTTCGTCAAATTTATGCCCTGCTAGAGCTGCCCCGGTCAACTGTAAGTGCTGTTGTTGTGAAATGGAAGCGTCTAGGAGCAACAATGGGAGGCCACACAAGCTCACAGATAGGGACCGTTGAGTGCTGAAACACGTAAAAATCATCTGTCCTTGGTTGCAACACTAACTACCGAGTTCCAAACTGCCTCTGGAAGTAACTTCAGCACAAGAACTGTTTGTCGGTTTCTATGGCCGATCAGCTGCACACAAGCCTATGATAATCATGCGCAATGCCAAGCGTCGGCTGGAGTGGTGTGAAACTCTTTGCCATTGGACTCTGAAGCAGTGGAAATGTGTTTTCTGGGGTGATGAATCACGCTTCACCATCTGGCAGTCTGACGGACTAATCTGGGTTTGGCGGATGCCAGGAGAAAGCTACCTGACCCAATGCATAATGCCAACGATTTTTTGTGAAGGTGAACAGAAAGGCTCTGGAGCAACGAACCGCCCTTGCTGTCTCTGCCTGGCCGGTTCCCCTCTCTCCACTGGGATTCTCTGCCTCTAACCCTATTACAGGGGCTGAGTCACTGGCTTTACTGGTGCTCTTCCATTCCGTCCCTAGGAGGGGTGCGTGGTCTTCCTGTCTGGGTTGGCGCCCCCCTTGGTTTGTGCCGTGGTGGAGATCTTTGTGGGCTATACTCGGCCTTGTCTCAGGATGGTAAGTTGGTGGTTGGAGATATCCCTCTAGTGGTGTGGGGGCTGTGCTTTGGCAAAGTGGGTGGGGTTATATCCTGCCTGTTTGGCCCTGTCCGGGGGTATCATCAGATGGGGCCACAGTGTCTCCTGACCCCTCCTGTCTCAGCCTCCAGTATTTATGCTGCAGTAGTTTATGTGTTGGGGGCTAGGGTCAGCCTGTTAAATCTGGAGTATTTCTTCTGTCTTATCCGGTGTCCTGTGTGAATTTAAGTATGCTCTCTCTAATTCTCTCTTTCTTTCTTTCTCTCTCTCGGAGGACCTGAGCCATAGGACCATGCCTCAGGACTACCTGGCATGATGACTCCTTGCTGTCCCCAGTCCACCTGGCCGTGCTGCTGCTCCAGTTTCAACTGTTCTGCCTGCGGCTATGGAACCCTTACCTGTTCACCGGACGTGCTAACTGTTCCAGACCTGCTGTTTTCAACTCTCTAGAGACAGCAGGAGCGGTAGAGATAGTCTCAATGATCGACTATGAAAAGCCAACTGACATTTACTCCTGAGGTGCTGACTTGTTGCACCCTCGACAAATACTGTGATTATTATTATTTGACCATGCTGGTCATTTATGAACATTTGAACATCTTGGCCATGTTCTGTTATCTCCACCCGGCACAGCCAGAGGATGACTGGCCACCCCACATAGCCTGGTTCCTCTCTAGGTTTCTTCCTAGGTTTTGGCCTTTCTAGGGATTTTTCCAAGCTACCATGCTTCTACACCTGCATTGCTTGCTGTTTGGGGTTTTAGGCTGGGTCTATGTTCAGCACTTTGATATACTGTATCAGCTGTTGTTAGAAGGGCTATATAACTACATTTGATTTGATTTGAACTGCAAAGTTTGGTGGAGGATGAATAATGGTCTGGGGCTGTTTTTCATGGTTCGGGCTTGGCCCCTTAGTTCTAGTGAAGGGAAATCTTAATTATACAGCACATTCTAGACGATTCTATACTTCCAACATTGTGGCAACAGTTTAGGGAAGGCCCTTTCCTGTTACATCATGACAATGCCCCTGTGCACAAAGCGAGGTCCATACAGAAATGGTTTATTGAGATTGGTGTGGAAGAACTTGACTGGCCTGCACAGAGCCCTGACCTCAACCCCATAGAACACCTTTGGGATGAATTGGAATGCCAGGCCATATTGCCCAATATCAGTGCTCTTGTGGCACTAATGCTCACGTGGCTGAATGGAAGAGTGGAGGCTGTTATGGCAGCAAAGGGGGGACTAACTCCATATTAAGGCCCATGATTTTGGAATGAGATGTTTGACAAGCAGGTGGTGACCACATACCTTTGGTTATGTAGTGTATATAGGGTTTATGCATTACAGAGTCTTCATAAGCACATAGATGCTTCACACATTATCTACAAGTTTATGGCATACTGTATAACGGGTGTATAAAGGATGTAGGGCGCATCGAAGAGGAGTCTCTGGAGTAGAGGTCTTCACGGGTCTGGGTGGACCCAAATAGCAGAGACCTGGGCCCGATCTGACAATGCTGTTTGATTGAGTGGACCAGAATCCACCCGACCACGACTCTGCATAGCCTATAGCGTATTTATTTTACACTAATAACGCTGCATTTATTGACATATAGAATGCCTAGCCGACATATAAAAACCTAATTGTTAACCAGAAGAGCAAAATTGCTGATCGGGTCTAGGACGAGTTGGAGAGGTTTGTCCGTATTTTCAGAGCACGCCCCCATCCTAAGGTAAGTGCTGTGTGTGAAGAGGGTGGCTGTCATCAGTTGTGATAGTGTCCATTTCTCCCTTTTTCAAGCACACCACAACCCTCGGCTCTTAAAAACTGTCTGTGACAACCATAGGCCTGTGGATTAATGCAGGGGTTTACCGGTGATGAAGCACCTGGTAGAAGGCCCATGGTGGGCCCAAATGTCAGAATAAACTAAACAAAAAAAAATATATATATACAGTTTCAGTCAAAAGTTGACACGCCAACTCATTCGAAGGTTTTTCTTTATTTTTGGTATTTTCTACATTGTAAAATAGTAGTGAAGACATCAAAACTATGAAATAACACATGGAATCATGTAATAACCAAAAACATTGTTAAATAAATCAAAATATATTTTGTATGTGAGATTCTTCAAAGTAGCCATCCTTTGCCTCGATGACAGCTTTGCACGCTGTTGGTATTCTTCTCAACCATCTTCACCTGGAATGCTTTTCCAACAGTCTTGAAGGAGTTCCCACAAATGCTGAGCACTTGTTGTTGCATTTCCTTTACTCTGCTGTCCAACTCATCACAAACCATCTCAGTTGGGTTGAGGTTGGGTGATTGTGGAGGCCAGGTCATCTGATGCAGCACTCCATCACTCTCCTTTTTGGTCAAATAGCACTTACACAGCCTGGAGGTGTTGGGTCAATGAAAGTCCCACTAAGCGCAAACCAGATGGGATGGTGTATCGATGCAGAATGATGTGGTAGAGTGCCTTGAATGCTAAGTAAAATCACAGACAGTGTCACCAGCAAAGCACATCATACCTCCTCCTCCATGCTTCACAGTGGGAACTACACATGAAGAGATAATCCACTCATCTACTCTGTCTCACAAAGACACAGCTGTTGGAACCAAAAATCTTAAATTTAGACTCATCAGGACACATTTCCACCGGTCTAATTGTACATTGTTCATGTTTCTTGGCCCAAACAAGTCTCTCTTCTTATCGGTGTCCTCTAGTAGTGGTTTCTTTGCAGCAATAAGAAGGTACACCTGTTAATTGAAATGCATTCCAGGTGGCTACCTCATGAAGCTGGTTGAGAGAATGCCAAGAGTGTGCAAAGCTGTCAAGGCAAAGGATGGCTACTTTGAAGAATCTCAAATATAAAATATATTTGTTTAAAGATTTTTCTGGTTACTACATGATTCCATATGTGTTATTTCATAGTTTTGATGTCTTCACAATTTTTCTACAATGTATAATTTTTTTTAAATAAATAAAAACCCTGGAATGAGTAGGTGTGTCCAAACGTTTGACTGGTACTGTATATTTAAGTGATAATGCCAGAGAAGGCGTGTTTGGAGGTTATATTGGCACGGTATTGTCGAGGGCCGGCAAACCATTCCAATATATCCTCCAAACACTGGCTTCGAGGGCATTATCACTTTTAAACAACGGGTTACCAACGTATTCAAATAATGATTGACAGTGCATTCGGAAGGTATTCAGACCCCTTCCCTTTTTCCACATTTTGTTACGTTACAGCCTTATTCTAAATGGGATTAAATGAATGCTTTGCCTCATAAATTTACACATAATAACCTATAATGACGAAGCGAAAACAGGTTTTTAGAACTTTTTGCAAACTTAGAAAACATAAAAAAACAAAATACATTTGTTACATAAGTTTTCAGACCCTTTTCTATGAGACTAGAAATTAAGCTCAGGTGCGTCCTGTTTCCATTAATCATCCTTGAGATGTTTCTACAACTTGGTTGGAGTCCATCTGTGGTAAATTCATTTTATTGGACATGATTTCAAAAACATATATTTTACCTTTCTTTAACTAGGCAAGTCAGTTAAGAACAAATTCTTATTTACAAAGACGGCCTTGGAACAGTGGGTTAACTGCCTTGTTCAGAGGCAGAACAACATATTTTTTATCTTGTTAGCTCGGGGATTCGATCTAGCAAACATTCAGTTATTGGCCCAATGCTGTAACCACTAGGCTACTTGCCACACCTGAGCTTGAGAGGCACACACCTGTCTATATAAGGTCCCACAGTTGACAGTGCATTTCAGAGCAAAATTCTGTCTGCAATAAAGCCTTTATTTGGGAAAAACTCATTCTGAGTTCCCCAGTGGGTGGGCCAATGCCCTCCCTGGCTGTGCCCCTGCCCAGTCATGTGAAATCCATAGATTAGGGCCTAACAAATTCATTTCAATTGACTGATGTCCTTCTATGAACTGTAACTCAGTAAAATTTGTGAAATTGTTGCATTGTTGCGTTTATATTCTTGTTCAGTTTAAATCTCTATTGTAGCCTAATACCTCTGAACAGCTCACATACAGAATCCATTTCTCAATTTTCTGAAGGCTTAAAAATCCTTATATCGCCTCCTACCCTTTATTTACACTGATTGAAGTCGATTTAACAAGTGACCTCAATATGCAGGTGTCCATAATGTTTTGTACACTCTGTGCAATATACACTATCCGTGTGTCGCTTCACTGTCCTGGGCTATTGTTTGTTTGAATTCAAGACCAGATTGATCTCAGTTCGTCAGTGTCTGAGCAGCCACTTATTTCAGTCATTTGTGTGGTATTAAAAAAGATTCAGCTACTTCCTTCTGTCATGTAAATTCCGTAGAATTGCATTAAATGCATTTTTAAAAGGCAAACAAAATTTCAGGACCTTGGTAAAAAAAAAATCCCCATGTGTGGAAATCCTCTGCTTAACTGTAATGCAAGCCACATCACAAATTGCTTCTTGGTGCACAGATTTTGGTGTGTGTGTGTGGGGGGGGGGGGGGGGGGGGGGACAGGTAGTTTGCAGACAGAATTAGCATGACAGTTTGTATTTTTACCATCATATCAAAAAGAGGAAGATCAAGGAGCGAGTAATGTAACAGATTTCAAGAGCTCATTTTAGAACCGAGAACATAGGAGCTGACCTTGACATACTTCTTGATATAGCAGGTATGGTTTCGCCTACTGTGTGCTTTTCTCACATGTAACTAAAAAGCAACGAAAGTTCCTCCCATTTGACAGATGTGTGTTTCTCATAGCCTTTGGGAGATAATGTTTTACCTCTTGTTATTTGGTACTATGCAACTTATAGTTGACAACTTTATCTAACAGCAAAGTAATTTCCCTAACAACAATACAAATAACTAAAACACTACCTTAATCTCAAGAAAGCAGCTTTTACACAGGGTACCCACTGAAAGGTCTGTGCACAGCCCTGGCTGTAGTCTATCGCTGGTGGTGGAGTTGCTGGTGGGACTGCTGTGTTTGTGGGTGGCTGGGTGCGAGCAAGCATTTTGAACTGACATTTATTCTGTATCCGGTATTGTTTTTGATAAATTAGAGATAATAGTCAAGATCACGTGTCACAGCATTAAGACAGGAGGTACCCAGCGATTGTGAGACAGCCAACTGTCCCCAGTTTTCTCTTTCACCAATTCTTATGTGGACATTGTCAGCACCCTTGACACGACTTCCCTAGAACTCTGAACCCCAAAGGGGGTAATATCTGGTCAATGTTGCAGAGATGAAAAATATTCTTGGATGGATTGATGCATGTCGGATGACTCGTGTGGTGAATAAAGAAAAAGTGATGCGTATCTGTTATTTGGTTTTCTAATATGGAGTCTCTCCCTCAAGTGCAGTTGGTTGTATAAACTAGAGTGTAAGCATTTATCCAAAGACCAATGCAGTGGGATCACTGTAAAGCTTTTGGACATGTTCCAAGTGTTTACAGAAGGGGGAAGCCGAGATCATATGTGTTTTAAAAGTGATGAAAATGTGACATGTTGCAATTGTGGTGGGAAACATGAAGCCATGTTTTTGGAATGCCCAACAAGGGTGAAAGAGAATGAGGTGGCCAAAGTCAGGGCTGCCCAGAGCATTTCATTTTCAGCAGCTGTTAAAAAGGTTGAGGGTTGAATGGTGCTCCTGAAGAGTCCATGATGGTGGATAGGCCTTCACTGCAGGCTGCTGAGGTTGCCTTTCCATATCAGGACCCAGTTATTTTAAAGGTGGACTTTGTGGCCTTTATAGCTATGGTGATTAATTGCACTGCCAAGGTGGAGAGGAAGTCCAGGAAAATAGAGATCATCGTTGAGGTTTCTGGGACTGAAAGACTTGCGAGTTGAGCACAGAGTATTGTCACAAGCCGTACCACACTCTCAGGCCCTAGAACAGGCCCTGAGAAGAGAGATATGGAGATTTGAAGGATGGAAGAAGTGGGAGTTTTGTTTTTGTCAGTGTACTATTTTATTTGGGGTGGATTAAGTTAGTTTTCCCTATCACGTATAGATTTTCTTTTAATCTTTTTAACCCCGTCCAGTTGGTGGTGGCAATAAACCCACAGACGAGAGGATGTGAGGAGTACGCAATTGAGATCTTCCTAAAGTCTTCAATCACAAAACAGACTGGGAAATCCTTGAGCACCCTATAATTTCCAAAAGATAGAATTGGCTCCTCGAGCGCTGCTGAGGTCAATGGGTCACATGGCCATCCCCACCAGATATTTTTGTGGTGTTAAGCAACATCTTCCACACTTGTAAATCAGGTATTGCGTGAATTCCGTAGACCAGCATAAACCATTCCCTGACCCCTACAGAAGATTTGCAAAGTGCATTGGTGAATGGTATTTGCACATACCCATCACTGAGCTATAATAAGAACTAGACAACCTCCAACTGTTTTCATCGTAATCTACTCATGGTCGCATACGCCAATCTTGCTAGTTCCAGTTTTACTGGGACTACTCTGCCTGCGCACTAGTACCGGAGCAGTGCGTGCATGAGCAGCAACATCATCACAGGCATGAGCGCAGGAAGCTTTTGGCCATTGTTTCTGGATGTGAATCTGCGTGGATGTGACAAGTTGGGGAGGGGAAATATGCTTTTGCAGCACCACTGGTGGGGACCACAACCATACAAGTTGTATGCAAGTAACTTATTGAGGACTAAATCAAACTTACTCTAGCTAGCTCTATATGTGCACTTCAGGAGCCCTTGCATTTGTATATGTTCTATTCATCACAATGCAATCACAACAATAGATACTTGTTACACAATGAAACATTTGTGAAAGGTTTCTGCAAAAGTTCTGCAGTGACGATTTGCCTGTTAAATAATTTGATCTGTGTCCCAACTAATCAATAAGGTTACCTAGTGTATAACATGTACACAAATTCAAAATTATACAGTATTTGATAAAAGTTTTATGTACAAGAAGTATAATATACAAACTCCAGGATTCTAGAAGATGATGACAACATTATATATTTACAGAGCCACTGACATTGTGAGTTATGGCAAACAAATATTAGGAGTGAAATCAGATATACTGTTTGCTGTGATATTACGGGGTCCATACTTTCTAACCCCTGCAAAGAGATCTCTTCGACCTGCCTTTTCAACATGAGTACGGCACAAGGTCCTTTATTTCTGTTCTGCTATTCAAAAACAAGGCTGCATCAGAGTAAAAAGGACAAGATAAAGAACCCCTTACAGAAGTGAAAGGTTGTGCACCCTGATGTAAACTACATGCTAATCTGCTTCTACACGTTATCAGTAAATAGTTCAATAAAGTTTTATACTTGTACTGGTCACCTGATTGTTTTCTTTCTGGTTCTACACAAATGCCATCAAGACCTCCAGTGGGGTCAGGTTACTTACCGACTGCTGCTGGTCCGGTGTCAGTTGATATAAGAGAATGGAGTTGGACGTTTAACATTGCAGCCCTGAGGGATTGGTGGAGGAGGAACTCCACTTCACATGACTACAGGAGATTGTTTAGTAACTCTCCAACCAATCATAATAGAGTGAAATTCCACAAATAATCTATTCATATGTAATAAATAACCAATTATGAGCAGATATTAAACAATGAACATGTTTAAACTTCAGAACAGCCCACCAACTAACCTGCCAGCTTCTAAGAAACACACACAAAATGTACAAATACAACAGCTAAAGGATTTGTGCATAAAAACGTTAATCCGTTCGGCTGGGTAGCAAACAGGCCAAATCAAGGGAAAATTTAGCAATGTCTGTTGTCCCTTCCAGAGATTTGACAGTTTGATGAGCTGAACTGGTGATGGCTCTTCTCTGCATCTGGGGGCATAGTGTCCATCAACAGGGCACGAATATGAGAAGCCAGAAGGAGGAGGAGTTAAGGGGTTCCCCAGGCATGCGTGTAAAAAATATACTGGATGGAAATTATAGTGAGCAGACTACGTCATTGTAAGTAAGACATTTGTGCATTTGTGCAACTAGAAATATATCACACAGCTGAAGTTGGAAGTTTACATACACCGTAGCCAAATATATTTAAACTCAGTTTTTCACAATTCCTGAACTTTAATCCTAGTAAAACTTCCCTGTCTTAGATCAGTTAGGATCACCACTTTATTGTAAGAATGTGAAATGTCAGAATAATATTAGAGGGAAGGATTTATTTCAGCTTTTATTTCTTTCATCACAATCCCAGTGGGTCACAAGTTTACATACACACAATTAGTATTTGGTAGCATTGCCTTTAAATTGTTAAACTTGGGTCAAACGTTTTGGGTAGCCTTCCACAAGCTTCCGACAATAAGTTGGGTGAATTTTGGACATTCCTCCTGACAGAGCTGGTGTAACTGAGTCAGGTTTGTAGGCCTCCTTGCTCGCACACGCTTTTTCAGTTCTGCCCACAAATTTTCTATGGGGTTAAGGTCAGGGCTTTGTGATGGCCAGTCCAATACCTTGACTCTGTTGTCCTTAAGTCCTTTTGCCACAACTTTGGAAGTATACTTGGGATCACTGTCCATTTGGGAAGACCCATTTGCGACCAAGCTTCAACTTCCTGGCTGATGTCTTGAGATGTTGCTTCAATATATCCATATAATTTTATTTTCCCATGATGCCATCTATTTTGTGAAGTGGACCACCTGCAGCAAAGCAACCCCACAACATGATGATGCCACCCCCGTGCTTCACGGTTGGGATGGTGTTCTTCGGTTTGCAAGCCTCCACCTTTTTCATCCAAACATAACAAGGGTCATTATGGCCAAACAGTTCTATCAGACCAGAGGACATTTCTCCAAAAAGTACGATCTTTCTCCCCATGTGCAGTTGCAAACCGTAGTCTGGCTTTTTTTATGGCAGTGGCTTCTTCCTTGTTGAGCAGCCTTTCAGGTTATGTCAATATAGAACTCGTTTAACTGTGGATATAGATACTTTTGTACCGGTTTCCTCCAGCATCTTCACAAGGTCATTTGCTGTTGTTCTGGGATTGATTTGCACTTTTCTCACCAAAGTACGTTCATCTCTAGGAGACAGAATGCGTCTCCTTCCTGAGCGCTATATGACGGCTGTGTGGTCCCATGGTGTTTATAATTACGTGCTATTGTTTAGATTAATGTGGTACCTTCAGGCGTTTGGAAATTGCTCCCAAGGATGAACCAGACTTGTGGAGGTCTACAATATGCGTTTGAAGGTAGGCCTTGAAATACATCCACAGGTACACCTCCAATTGACTCGAATTATGTCAATTAGCCAATCAGAGGCTTCTAACACCATGACATAATTTTCTGGAATTTTCCAAGCTGTTTAAAGGCACAGTCAACTTAGTGTAGGTAAACTTATGACCAACCCCATAAACCTACAAAACCCCTAGACAGTACAAAAAACACATACATCACCCATGTCACACCCTGACCTAACCAAAACAATAAAGAAAACAAAGAATACTAAGGAGGGCGTGACAGTACCCCCCCCTCCCCAAAGATGTGGACTCCCGGCCGCACACCTAAACCTATATGGGAGGGTCTGGGTGGGCATGACTCCGAGGTGGCGGTTCTGGCTCAGGACGTGGACTCCGCTCCATTTCTGACTCGTCACACTTACTTAATGTCTCTGGAGCGGGAACCCTCACCGCCGACCACAGATTAGAGGACGCCACTGGACTGACGGTAGAGTCTGGAGTGAGTGGCACCTCTGGATTGGAGGGAGACTCTGGTGGATCCAGACTGGAGGGAGACTCTGGCGGATCCAGACTGGAGGGAGACTCTGGCGGATCCAGACTGGAGGGAGACTCTGGCGGAGGGAGACTCTGGCGGATCCAGACTGGAGGGAGACTCTGGCGGATCCAGACTGGAGGGAGACTCTGGCGGATCCAGACTGGAGGGAGACTCTGGCGGATCCAGACTGGAGGGAGACTCTGGCGGATCCGGACTGCGACCCGTCGTGGTAGGTTCCGGACTGTGACCCGTCGTGGTAGGTTCCGGACTGTGTGTGGTGTCGTAGGAGGTTCCGGTCTGCGGCCCGTCGTAGGAGGTTCCGGTCTGCGGCCCGTCGTAGGAGGTTCCGGTCTGTAGACTGTTGCCGGACGCTCTGGACTGGGTACTGTTGCCGGATGCTCTGGACTGGGTACTGTAGCCGGACGCTCTGGACTGGGTACTGTTGCCGGACGCTCTGCACTGGCGAGGCACACTGTAAGCCTGGTGCCGGTAGTGGTGGTACTGGGCCGATGACACGCACCTCAGGGCGAGTGAGGTGAGCAGGAACAGGGAGTACTGGACCCTGGAGGCGCACTGGTGGCCTGGTGTGTGGTGCCGGCACGCACCTCAGGGCGAGTGCGGGGAGGAGGAACAGGGCGTACAGGGCTCTGGAGACGCACAGGAAGCCTGGTGCGTGGTGTTAGCACTGGTGGTACTGGGCTGGGGACACGCACCTCAGGGCGAGTGCGGGGAGCAGGCACAGGACGTACTGGGCTGTGGAGGCGTACTGGAGGTCTGGAGTGTAAAGTTGACACAACCCGTCCTGGCTGGATGCTCATTCTAGCCCGGCCAATGCGAGGAGCTGGAATATAGCGCACCGGGCTAGAAATGCGCACTGGAGACACCGTGTGCATCTCTGCATAACACGGTGCCTGACCAGTTACACGCTCCCCACGGTAAGCACGAGGAGTTGGCTCAGGTCTCCTACCTGACTTAGCCAATCTCCTCGTGTGCCCTCCCCAAAAATATTATTGGGGCTGCCTCTCGGGCTTCCGTGCTAGCCGTGTACCCTTATATCTTCGCCGTTCCTCCATTCTCCTGTATCCCTCCTCGCACTGTTCCAAAGAATCCCATGCAGGCTCTGACACTCTCCCTGGATTGATCAACTCTCAATCTCCTCCCAGGTTGTTACCCATTCGTCCTTCTCCCGGGTTCATTTCTCCATTAAGTGCTGTTCCTCCCAATCACGCTGCTTGGTCCTTTTATGGTGGGTTATTCTTTCACGATCATCGTATGGAGTAGACCAAAGCGCAGCGTGGTTAGAATACATTCTTCTTTATTGAAGGAAGAACACGAAGAACACTTAAACAAAACAACAAAACGATAAGACGAACGTGACCGCTAACGAAACACTGAGCTAACGGGCAACATAACATAGACAATAACCCACGAAATACCCAAAGAAGATGGCTGCCTAAATATGGTTCCCAATCAGAGACAACGATAAACATTGAGAACTGAGAACCAATCTAGGCAACCATAGGCATATATAAACACCTAGATGGTAAACAACCCCATAAACCTACAAAACCCTCAGACAGTACAAAAAACACATACATCACCCATGCCACACCCTGACCTAACCAAAACAATAAAGAAAACTAAGAATACTAAGGTCAGGGCATGACACTGTTTCACTGAAACATGGCTCAATTGGGATATGTTATCAGAGTAGCTACAGCCACCCGGTTTCTTCAGGCATCACGCCGACAGCAACAAACATCTCTCTGGTAAGAAGAAGGGCGGGGGTGAATACCTTATGATTAACGAGTCGTGGTGTGATCATAACAACATACAGGAACTCAAGTCCTTTTGTTCACCTGACCTAGAATTCCTTACAATCAAATGCCGACCACATTATCTACCAAGAGAATTTTCTTCGATTATAATCACAGCCGTGTATATCCCACCAAGCAGACACATCAACGGCCCTGAAAGAACTTCATTTGATTCTATGTAAACGGGAAACCACATACAGTGAGGGGAAAAAGTATTTGATCCCCTGCTGATTTAATGACTTGGAGAAAATCTGCAAAGAGGAGTGGGACAAAATCCCTCCTGAGATGTGTGCAAAACTGGTAGCCAACTACAAGAAACGTCTGACCTCCCTTGTCAACAAGGGTTTTGCCACCAAGTACTAAGTCATGTTTTGCAGAAGGGTCAAATACTTATTTCCCTCATTAAAATGCAAATCAATTTATAACATTTTTGACATGCGTTTTTCAGGATTTTGTTGTTGTTATTCTGTCTCTCACTGTTCAATTAAACCTACCATTAAAATTATAGACGGATGATTTCTTTGTCAGTGGGCAAACGTACAAAATCAGCAGGGGATCAAATACTTTTTTCCCTCACTGTATCCTGAGGCTCCATTTATTAAACCTGGGGATTTTACCAAGGCTAATCTGAAAACAAGGCTCCCTAAATTTTATCAGCATATCGAATGCGCGACCCGGGTTGGCAAAATTCTGGATCAATGCTACACTAACTTCCGCGACGCATACAAAGCACTCCCTCGCCCTCCTTTCGGCAAATCTGACCACGACTCCATTTTGTTGCTCCCAGCCTATAGACAGAAACTAAGACAGGAAATGCCCTTGCTCAGGTCTGTTCAACGCTGGTCCGAACAATCTGATTCCACGCTTCAAAATTGCGTTGATCGCGTGGACTGGGATATGTTCCGGATCGCCTCAGACAACAACATTTGATGTATATGCGGATTCGGTGATCGAGTTTATTAGCAAGTGCATCGGTGATGTTGTACCCACAGTGACTATTAAAACCTTCCCAACCAGAAACCTGGATTGATGGCAGCATTCGAGTAAAACTGAAAGTGCGAACCACTGCTTTTAATCATGGCAAGGCAACTGGAAACATGACCGAATACAAACAGTGTAGCTATTCCCTCTCCAAGGCAATCAAACAAGCTAAGCGTCAGTATAGAGACAAAGTAGAGTCGCAATTCAACGGCTCAGACACAAGACGTATGTGGCAGTGTCTACAGTGAATTGTGGATTACAAAAAGAAATCCAACCCCGTCGCGGACATTGATGTCTTGCTCCCAGACAAACTAAACAACTTCTTTACTTCTTTGCTGGCTTTGAGGACAATACAGTGCCACTGACACGGCGCGCTACCAAAACCTGCAGGCTCTCCTTCACCGCAGCCAACGTGATTAAAACATTTAAACGTGTTAACCCTCGCAAGGCTGCCGGCCTAGACGGCATCCCTAGAAACAACATCTCCACCCCGCTGATCCTCAACGCTGGGGCCCCACAAGGGTGCGTTCTCAGCCCTCTCCTGTACTCCCTGTTCACCCATGACTGCGTGGCCATGGCAACTCAATCATCAAGTTTGCAGACGACACTACAATGGTAGGCTTGATTACCAACAACGACGAGACGGCCTACAGGGAGGACGTTAGGGCCCTCAAAGTGTGGTGTCAGGAAAATAACCTCACACTCAATGTCAACAAAACAAAGGAGATGATCGTGGACTTCAGGAAACAGCAGAGGCAGCACCCCCTTAT